>NC_142613.1:12337651-12489166 GCF_059453375.1 Lepisosteus platostomus
CAATTGTTGATCAAGAGCTGATGGCGATTAAACACATTGACAACTGAAAAGTGAAGAGTCCTTAGTTTTAGTAGTTTCTTAACATTTATACATACCGTTCAGGTTATTTGGAAAACTAGGCAGAAACCGTCTGGAAGAGAAAATACAATTTTTCCTCCTTCTGCGGTGTGATCCTCTGATTCACTAGTGTCTTTATAGCCATGAGTGTTATGTATGCTTATAGTGCATTTCATCTCCCTGTTCCTTACATTCAGGATGGAGATCACTGTCCCTCCCTTTGAAGTACAGTACTCTCTTATTCTTTCTGCACAGCAGGTAAGGCAGAAAACAGATTCATTTGACAGCGAAGCAGACCGGGTTGTGAAAATCTGAGTACAAATGTAGCCAGGACCACTTGTGTGAGTCTGCTCTCGCCTCTCTAATTGGAATTGTGCATTATCACAAGCTGCCAGGATTTCTGTTTAAACATGACTTCCAAAGGACAATACCTCCTAACAAACTGAGCTCCTGTCTCCATCCTTTAACATTGGCTCACACATTCTGGTCCAGAGGGAACAGTATCACTTATGGAATCACCAACACTGCCTCCAGCAACAACCTGGTTTTCTTCTGGCGTCTCTGATCTTTCTCTGTGATCAGAGCAATAACAGCCTTACCAGATTTCTCACATCTTTCAACATCTGCAGCCACATTGTGATCCTCCGTTAAAGGACCACTTGGGATTTTATCACTATAAACATTTCATGGGTGGATTTGGATGAAAAAATGAGAATAGGCTGCTTTTATGAGGGTTTGGACTTTTACAGAAATACCCAAGTAATCTGAGAAGGAAATCCTCCCAACTCAATCAAATTTAGCAAATACATAGTTCAATTAGGAAGTGAGGAGTACAGATCGTGGCCTGGCTGTTTTTACAAATCCAATAAAGTTGCTCAGACACAGTTTTATCACCCCAAGATCATGGATTCACTTGAACGTACGAGACTCTTATTGATCTTATTTGAATTTTCCATTTTCCGGAAGGTATGAGAGGGCATACTGTGCTCTCAAGCTGCACATCCATACTGAAAATACAGTTTGCCAGAGAACACATCAAGAAATTACGCTGTTTTTCTATATTGTCAAAATTATTGTTGCCATGTTAGCAGCAGGGAAATTATATATACTGTATATATCTTACAGTGCTCTGCAAAAGTATTCAGCCCCATCCAAAGATTTAAATTTCAATTAATTGCAAGTAATGGATACCATTGTTCTAACTTAATTTGAATCAAAACAATAATGTTCAGATGTTATATCTGAACATTATTTCATATGAAGGAGGTTGAATGGCAGCAAAACCTGCAAAGAAGAGATGTGCTAAGTGCAACTTACAGGTTACATAAGTATTCAAGTCAGAACTTAGTGAAAACACCTTTGGCAGAGCTTACTGCTTTCAGGATTTCTGGTTGGGCCTCTACCGGATTTGCACAGCGGGATGATGTAATTTCTGCCCATCTTCCAGGCAAGATTGCTCCAGTTTCAGTTTATGGAGGATTGTTGATAAACTATAGCTGTTGAGCCTTGCCATGCATTTTCTATTGGATTCAAGTCAAGGCTTAGACTGGGTCACTTAAGAACATGAACTCTCTTTTTGTCGCAAGATTCCAATGGGGCTTTGGCCTTGTGTTTCATGTCCTTGTCTTGCCGAGTTGATTTCTGCTCAGTTTCTGAGGAGAAAATTGTGGCGGGTCTGTGCCAGGTGTAAAGATTCGAGTTCAGGCCAAAAGTTCCATTTTGGCCCGACCATATCGTCTGCCTCGTTTCAGCAGGAAGTACAGGCCAGCGTTACACAGAGACGGGGGTATTGCCGAAGTATGAACAGTGCCTGCTATTCCGGACATGTTCATCATAAACTCTGCAAGTCTTTCAAAGTCCAGGGAGGCTTTAAAAGTTATGGATTTGCAGTGTCATCCATAACCAGCTTGCTGCCTGCCAGGCTGCTCAGTGAAGAGCCTGATCTAAACCTAGTGTCCGCATGGCATGATACACATTGCACTTCTTAGTGATTGACTGCACTATAGTTCCATCGTTTAAGGGATAAGTAACCTTTTCTTGATCCATTCCTCTTTCATACTTCCTCCCCGACTTGTTATGAAAGCTTCTTGGTCATCATGTTTGATTGTTCTTAGAAATTGTGAGTCGCAAGAAATTCAATTCTGAGGGAACCTACAGGGAGGGATGTATTTACTTGCAGGTTACACCACTTGACTGCAGTGGCTCGTCCTGTAGGGCGCTGGTCTGTGCCTGGTGAGGGCCGGGTTAAAATCCGTGGTTCTCTGCAGTCCACAAAGCATTTCACCACAGAAAGTGTCCTCACTAGTGGTATCACTGTGTGGTACAGCAATACTACCAGGCATGACAGAGATGCACTACAAAGGGTTGTGACAACAGCACAGAGGATTATAGGATGTGATTTACCATTAACACCACACCATGCGCTATCACAGTAAAGCCCAATCTATCATTCAGGATCCCAACCATCCCGGCCACAAACTGCTCTCCCCCCTACCCTATGGCAAGAGGTACTGCACTGTTAAAGCAAGGACCAATAGACTCAAGAATAGCTTCTATCCCACTGTAGTACTCATCCTCAACAGCTAACTGCAGTGCCTTAATACACGTCTGCACTACACACTTCTAACATAGTCTACTGGGTTTTTTTGCTCCACTACTACATATTTCTTTATTTTTCCACAACATATTTATTGCTCCTGTTGTCTACATTGTGTAGTGTTGTCTGTTGTACTGTGTATGTCCCAAGAGATCAGCGCAATTAAGAATTCCAATGTACATGTGCATGTGGCAAACTCCTCTACTCTACTACTGGTGCAAGAAGAGATATACCCTGGACAGTGTGCCAGTGTGCCAGGGCCAGCTTTCCCAGAAGCCAGTTAGTCAACCAGCATGTCTTTGGACTGTGGGTGGCAACCAATGCGAACACGGGGAGAACATGCATACTCCACACAGATGGGAGTCCACTGTTGTGAGGCAGTGGTGTAGTGATTTGTCTTTCTGTGACATCCAGGAATAACCTTTAAGGTGAAAAATGTAACTTCTTAAAATTCAGTTGTCATAAACTGTACAGGAAGTCAAGTGAGGACTTTTTCCGTGTAAACTTCATTATATGCTTGTTTGCTTGATTTTCAAGTGTATGATTTTGTCTGCAAAGACTTTTCTTCAATTAACATTCTCCAGGCCAGTTAGAGTCTTACATTGAACAGTGATAATGATATCCATAAAGCTAATGGAAACATAAGACTTGTGCTTATGTCACTTCATCACAGATTTTCAGTGAAAACAACTATCTCTTGTGATTCAAGCTTGTGCCGTCTCAAGCAACTACAAAGCTCTTTTTCATGGCTGCAGGGCTTGTGGAGACAGATGGGAGAAGTTTCAAATGGCCTTCATCTCATCCCCAGTGGCAAACGAAAGAAAATGTAGCTGAGCTGTCAAAGGGATAAAAAGAAAACTCGCTCTAGATAAACGACGTAGAAGAGAAGAAACATGTAGACATTTCACAGTGCCCTGCTATGGGAAGAGGAAAATGCCCGTCTCACCAAAATCATTCTTAATTAACACAAACGAGTTCCTCTTTAAAGGACGGAAAGAGGTGTCGCGTGAGTGCCAGGGGACGTCACACTCTGAGTAGTTTATTCAGACTTCCTGTGCCAAGGCGCCAGTCTTGTAACATGGTGCGTTTTAGGGTTTGTGTCTCAGATGTCTGGAGGTGAGCATAAAACACAACACAACAGTCTGAATCCAAGGTCTAATCACATTCACTAGACAGAGTAATGGAGAGCTGAACTGGTGTGGGAGATTGGCACGTGGGAGTGTGTCTCTCAGGACACCCAGCATTTACATCCAGACAACGTAGGGAGGCAATTAACCTGAAAAGGGCAAACAACATGTTAGGATATGTAGTTTGAAGAGTGGAATTTTATTTTAAAGGATGTTATGTGAAAATTGTACAATAGACTAGTAAGACCTCATTTAGAATATTGTGTGCTTATACAGTTATAGTCACTGCTTTCTTAAAAAGATATTGCTGATCAGGAATCAATCCAAAGAAGAGAGAAGAGCAACCAGATACATTCCAGGTGTTAAAGAAATGTCTTTCACTGACAGGCTGAGGCAACTGAACCTTTTAGTCTTGAAGAGACACGGACACCTGATCCCAGCGTTCAAAACGCTCAAAGGCACCGACAAAGTCAGCCCAGTGGACATTTTCAGAATAGACAGCGAAACAGAAAGCAGAGGGCACAGGTTGAAAATACGTGGCATTTCTTTTAAAAACGAGAACAGCGTGCTGAAACAGCCAAATTCTTGATTGTGTCACCCTGACGTTATGTTTTTGTCTTCGGCAGGTGGGATCTGGGGGATATGGACAACAGCCACATACATCAAGAGTCCAGTTTTGCAAAAGCAGCAACATAAACAGCTGTCAAGCACCCAGTGACCCAGCTGTTGCAGTGAACATACAATGTCAAACAGGTCTCTGGTGTTTACTCCATGCTTTAGGCTCAGACCTTTTTGAACCACATTTATATGCATCTAATGTCTAATTTCATCTTCCTTTGGAGGGGGTGGGGGGCATATTTGCTTTATCCTGGCAGAGCTCTAGTCACACATGGGTGGTTCTCAATAAAGCCTGACTTCACATAAATAATTTACAAGCGCCACGAGCTCTTTCGGTAAGAAAGGAAAAAGAACAGAAAGAGAATGACGTTTGGAAGTGTATTGATGTTTAGCCCGTTACTCTGCGCCTCTAGCTCCTTTTATGGCCTTCATTTATTAAATTAAAGGAACAGGAATAGGAATTCATGAGTCCACTTTGGGCTAAAATTAACGTACAATGAAATTAGGCAGCTAGGAGAAAATGTGTATCCACAGATTCACTTACCAAAGCACCTGGCACAGTGCATCCATTGTGAGGACCTCTGTCCCCAACCTTCTTTTCATTGCTCCCCGATGTTTGTGCTGTGTAAAACATCTGCAGGTACAGTATATACAAGTCAGGGCATGCTAAGTCACACTGTACTTTCCTTGATGATCCATTCAGCCATTTTCAAACCCCTTCATCCCCTTCCAGACTCTGTCTTGGCAAGCAATGGATGCAAGGCAGGGTAACCCTGGAGCAGGACACCAGCCCATTGCAGGCACGTGCAGGCAAAGTGTTCCAGAATCCAGTTAAGATACCATTATGTCTCTGGGCTGTAGGATGAAACCAGAGCTCCCAGTGGAAACGCATGCAAACACAGGGAGAACGTACGAACTCCACACAGACAGAAGCCCAGGTTGGGAACTGATCCCAGGGCCCCAGCACTGCCAGGCTGCAGTGCTAGTCGCTGTGCCACTGTACCTCCCTTTCCTAGACCAGTGCAGTGCAAAGCGACTGACTTTTGCTCACTCAGTTTTCTACAGTATCTTGGCTTTTCCTTAATTGCTGCCTTTCTAAGCAGTGGAGTCTTTGTCTCTGTGGACAGATATAATTACATTTAGAAGGAAGCCATCTTTCAGATCAGGATGGATTTCCATTGTTTTGAGACCTCCTCATGTTTTCTGTTTTTGTTTCTCTGCCAGAGGTTTTAAGCATCTTAGTTTTAATTCAGTATTCTTCATGTAGATGTTCGGAAGTATTTTAAATCAACTCCGGCATCAAGAGCTTTTAATCTTCTCTCTGTTTCTCAAAATGAAATAGCCGTTTCATTTTACTTACATGATTACTCTTCCAGCCGTGTTATACAGTTAGTTAGTAGACTGTTTCGGGTTCAAATCCCCTCTGCAGTCACTGCTGTTTTATTGAGAGAGGTACTTTACCCTTATTGCTCCAGTCCACCCAGCTGTGTCAGTGGGGACCAGCACTTCCAGCGTTAATCCCTATGATGGCCTAGCCCCCGGTTCAGAAGGCAGTCACATGCTCTCTAGTCAGCTTAACAACATGGAAACCAGGATAATCCCTGGCCTGATGAGCCACTGTGGCACTGGTGTGTACTGTACCTTTACCTAATTACTCATCCATTAGTAAAGGGACGTCCAAAAACTTGGGCCTAGCAAATGGAGAGAGGGAATAATGTCTGATCTTCAATTGATCTGATTGATCTCTAATTCATCTCCAAATTGTGCTAACAGTGACCTTAAAAGAATAGTTGAAATGCGATAGCTACAGGAAGAACTCAGGGTGAACACATAAAGCATTGACACCTCTAAGCATCAGATGTTGGGCACTCATTATCTACAATGACATGACTTGTCATTAAAAGTGTCCAGCAAAGATGTTCAGATATAAGTCAAATAACCTCAAATAACCTGTTGTCAGAAAAGGAGGAAGGGATCTAGCCAGATAATACAAAAGGTAAACACGGAACATCATGCATAAGGCACGCAAAGCATGATACTTTTATTTCCAAGATTTTGTCAGCAAACACGTCCTGCTTTTTGTGGTACATTTTTCTCCATATTACAGAAATTATTATGTGCTAAAACCTAATTTTCAAGCAGATCCATTAAAAATGGGCGGATCCCACTCCAACTTTGCTTTCAGATGAGAAGAACTTTTCCAAAATAACCCTGACTAATCTCTAATTTACTAACATTGCTTATCTTACATCCCAAGGCTGCTAGAGGCGTGTTTGAAGATGCTTCAACGCAAGCCAAGCGTTCTCTGTGGCAGCTTCAATAATTAATCAGCTTGTTCAGGATTTTACAGGGGGTGCTCGGGCTCAGAATTCCCTTTGCCTTGCACATACTAAATATCTTTCCGGCTCTCAGGGATACACTGCGTCTTTGGCTCTTCAGCCATCCAAATTGGACGTCAGCGCCACGCTTGCATGACATGGCCTTGAAATTTCACGTGTAAGAACATTTGTCACTCCACATTTCATTTGCCTTTCAGTGAAATGTAGCTTTCTGCCTCTGTACTGTATATACTGTATCGCTCTTTCATGCGCTCTCTCCTTGCTAGTCTTTCTATTGTAATGCTATCTGCACATCCGCACCTAAATGTTAGCTCCTTTTCACAACATCCCTTAACTTAGTTTTCTGTCATCTATCTTAACTTTCAAGGAAAGTAAACATTATGTTGTTTTTAGATAGAAACAAGGCAAGCAATAAACACACTTTACTTTTAAATAGCATACTCTTAAAGCTGAGATTGGAAAAGTAATATAGTAACATAAATGTAATAAATCTGGAATTGCATGAAGTCAGGATCTATACTGCTTGAGCAAAGAGCTCTAAGACATTGGAGGCTACTTTGCTTCACTAACAGACTGAGTAGCTGGGCTGGGAGAATCACATTCAGAAGCTATCTTTCTAAATGAAAAAGACCTCTTCTTATAGAAGTTTTCATTGGAAGAACAAGGGCATCCATCGTAACCAGCTGCACACAAGAAACTCACAAACACAATTGCACCCAGCTAGGTGCCAGTACCTCACAGTTAACTAATTCTAATCATCATCATATTTCACGCCTTCCCTTATTCAGGTTGTATTTTAGGTGTTGAGAATAATTCTGTGTTTTAATATAATCTTTTGCCAACAACAATAATTAACGAATAATGACAGAAATGGAACGTAACACTAAACACAAAATACTGGTATCTGAGAGAGAAAAAAAGTAAGAGGAGAATGTAAATCAGACAGTGTTGTGAATCTTATACGACTTTGTTCTGTTGAATATGAACCGCGTCCACCAGCACCAGTTAGCAGGTCTCAGGCACCCTTTTCTATGATGTATATTTGCCTTGTTTCCCTGTCCAAGCATAAAGTATTGTAATTTTGCCCTTTTTGCTGCTGTAGCCTGCATTGTACCTTGCACTGTATTTTAACTTTGCTGTGAGACACATTGCATTGGGTTTATGTGGTATGCTCCACTTATTGCAGCACTATGTAACCTACTTACTGTTACTTGAGAGTTTGCAGTGTTCCACCATTATATATAATGCAATTAAAGTTTTTAACTGTAAATTGCATAAGAACACAAGAATGGTTATAAATGACAGGAGGCCATTCATCTATCTAGACCTTTTGGTTGTTACTTTAATCAATTAGGTGCTATGTCATCCAGCTGTTTCTTGAAAGATGCAAAGGTATCAGTTCAACAACATGCATGGGTAACATGTTCAATACTACAACAACCCTTTGTGTAAAGAAGTGCCTCCTGTTTTCTGTGTCACTGTTTATTCTCCAGAAGTACACTGTCGGTGCTTTTTAGGATTTTGAGTATTTGGATCAGGTCCCCTCATAATCTTCATTATTCAGGATTAAAAAGATACAGCTACTTACGCCTGTCAGGACTTTTCAGAAAAAGTGTAGGACTTTTCTTTAAGCACTTTATCTGGTTGCTCTTGATTCTACAGCAGCAGTGTCTTTTCTATACACATACAGTACACAATACTCTACATGAAGTCTTATTAGTGCACTTTACAATTTGATGTCCAAAAACAGTTGCAGCAAAAACATTTTCAAAACCTCACTCCTCAATTGAAACTCTAGATTTAAATTGCCTTTGATGGAGACATTGTCCAAATGAATGAACAGCAATTCCAGAAAAAAAAAGGTTTATTTTTTAGGGTTGTGTGGGACATTAGCGTCCTACTTCTGGCAATGCTCTATTCAGAATCTCTGTTTCAGCAAACTTTCTGAAAAACAAACGAATCCTGCAAATCAAAAATCCTGCAAAGCACACATGCAACACAATGTAAAACAACTTCAAAATGAATTAACAGGAAAGGCCATGCAGTATGAAGAATGCTACTAAAAGACTGTGATTACAGGGCCTGTTTGTCTGCATTTCTGTACATGATGCACTGTCTAAAAGCCATTACTGTGAGCAATGGCCTTTACTTCATTTCTGAAAAATAGTGGTAAAGTTATCAGTTTCATAGCTCCACAGCCAGGGGTGATCTGAAGTACTTGCATTCCTAGCTGTTGCGACAGAAAATTCCTGCTGCAAATATCAGAATGTCGACACTGTAGAACAGAGCTTTCCCTTTCTCTGGTCACAATATGCTACTACAAGGCAAGAAAAAGACTGGGCAGTGTACAAGCAGACCTCTGTTCAGTCACACAGCCAACCTTAATTCTCAATGCAGCCATTCTGTTTATTCAGGGGCTCAAACGGGTCATTTCTTATAACACCTCTCAGAGGGGTTTCCAGAAACTCTTTTATGAAGTGTTCCAAGGTTCATCTACTGAGCCTTCTTTCCTTCCATCCATTTTCTTGCTTTTCCCAAATCAGGGTTGCAGGGGAGCTGGAGCCTATCCTGGCAAGAAATGGGCAGGGTCCACCTTGGGTGGGATGCCAGTTTATCACAGGATGTATCGGACACAAACACACTGACATTCTCATCCAGGCCAGTTTTCCCAGAAGCCAGTTAACCTGCCACCATATCTTTGGGGGAGGAAACTGGAACACCTGGTGGAAACCCACAAGAACTTGCGGGGAACATGCAAACTCCACACAGACAGCACCTCAGGTCTGCAAATCAACCCAGGGCCCCAGCACTGCGAGGCAGAAAATGCTAACTCCTGTACCACCATGCTGCCCTTAGCCTTCCTCGTTAGGACATAATGTTTTAAGATCTATCCTCATACATCTTCACTGTGACAAAACCAACAGACCTCTCTGTATGGCTAATCCTATATACCACTGCCATACCAACCAGTCATCTGTAAAAGAATTAGGTCCTGCAGTTTCTCTAGGGGCTGTAATTATTACAGGAACCCCTATGACACTCCCTTGATTTAAGGCATACTGTATCTACACCCTTGGACACAAACCACTGTTTTTATGTTTCTGGGAACTGTTCTGTTTCAAATGTTACCTACCAATTCATGTAGCGAAGGTCTCTGGTTCTTATTATTCACAGTGGACTAATTGTCTGATTCATGGTAAAGACATGAGATGGGCACTTGGCCCAAGGAGAAAATAAGGGCCAAATTGTCTTTATCATTCAACAGACACCACACTCTAAGGCTTACTCCCTTTCTGAAAATCAGGAGAGTGGTTTTTTGGAACAGCTGCAGCCAAGCACAACAGCTTTTCACCATTTTAACAGGTTGAAGTTGCTTTCTTTACTCTGTGACCACGCCTAGTTGTCATTTGTGTTGGGATAGGTGCAGCCGTTTTTATGTTACAACCAGCAAAATATTGTCCTTTGCTGAAACCATTGTCAAAAAAATAAACATGGTTATTTGAGCATATTTCGTTTTCCCCGTTTTGAAGACAGGTTGTTTTCCAGTTTACTTGTTTGTGTTCTTATAAACTTAAAAAATATGAGGACGACTTTAATCGTTATATCATTTTCATGTTTTTCTTCTGGCGATGATGATGGTGATGTTTTTACCAGTCTTATCCCCAGGCGTAAATTATACCACTAACGAGGTGAAGAAGAGCAGACGTACTGTAACATTGCGAATACTAGTCGCGGGCGCCTTCTCTGCTGCCAGCGAGACCTTTATTTGAACTTGATGGTCCATTCGATGAAGTACTGCGCCCCGCTTTGGTGCAGCTCCGTCGAGAAAAAAAAACAGGTTTTCACGCTTATTTTTTTTTTTTAAAAAAACACCCGTCCTGATGGCTCCATTCTCCGTTGCGCTTTAGAAACGTGGGAAGGGTCACAATTAAAATTCCGCTTTGATGTGAGCGGATTCTATCCGACAGTTTGGGAGCAATCTTTTAAATAATTAAAAATGTTATTTATCCACACATCTCCTCGCTCTGTAAAGCATTAACAAACAGCCTGCACTATTATCTGTAGGAGCAAGACGGATAAAATAACCGTTTTTTGGGGGGGTTTAAGCAAGACGAATAATTTGAACTGTAAATAATCCAATAGTATCTACAGTATATTTGCACAACACCCCTGGGTTTCAGTCAAAGACGTGTTCTGTGCCGATGAAAGCCAGCATAAACTACATTGCGTGCGAAACCGTCTCTTCTGTACCCTCGCTTTGGAGAACAGGGTATTGCAGGTATTTTTAATGACAGTTGCACTGCTCATACACTGAAAAAAGTGATGAAGCTAAGGTCGGGAATGGACCAAGTACCCGGGCGTCTCTAAAACCCCGCGTCCTTTCCCCCTTCTCTCCTAAATTCATCCCGGCTCGCTCTTCTAAATATATCCGCCCGGCTTGGTCTCCGGTGACGCGCTGCGGAGTCACGGAGGGGTGCAGGGTTCCTGCTGGGGTTTTCGGGGGGAGGTGTCGAGCGCTGTCCCCCCCCGCGCATCCCTCTCGGATGTTGCTTCCTTACAGGAGGACCAAAGCGCAGAGCTGGTCTGGCTACATCCGAACAGCATGTAGATAACCGCATCAGCTGCGGTACTTCTGTTAAGCTATTTATTTTTAAAGGGGAAAAAATACAGTCAGAATACTGCCTCTCTACGTAACCTTAATCAAAAGGCAATTTCAGGCTATATGTACATTTTCTCTTTTTTTGCATTAAATCAAGACGATCGCCATCTTTTCTATTAGCTTGCCTTTATTTTATTTTATTTTTTAATTGGGAATTTCTTCCTTTTTTCCATCCCATTCCCGTCCTTGGATCATGGCCTGGTAAGTTTATATCAATACACAGATGGTATTTTATGATTTTTTTTCAAATGCTTTCTTGCACATATTTATACGCACAGATATACATGCATACATGTACATACTCATTGCGAAAATCGAGACCTGTACGTTTTAAACAAATAAATCCCTTTTACATTAGATCATCATTAGGATTAACGGGAGCAGCACCAGAACGCCTACCTTAAGACCTGCATTGGTGCAGAATTAAACACGAAATTTTACGAACAAAATGACAGCCACTGAAACAAGAATAAATACTCAAATATAACCAATATTAATAATAATAATTAATAACATCTGGAAAATGGCATTCATTTTAATTCATATTCTTACTTATATGATTTAATTCAATTTTGCGAACATGTTTTTGGGTCGCAGTCCCCATAGTTCCCGTTTTATTAATCTGATACTTTTGATGGATGGAGAGTCAGACTCCATGAAAACCCGGCTCTGTCGTGCTGAATGTGCCATGCGTGTATTTATTCCTTATTTGTGATGTATTTGTTATTTTAAGGCAGGATGTGCAGTGGAAATCTCTTTGCTTTGATCTCTTAAGGGCAGGCGGTTATAAGTATGGATGTATGCGATGTGATTTGGCTGTGAAGCGGTGCAGACGCCGGTAACCTTGTGCAGGAAAAGACTGCGCCGATGACCGGCAAAACACCGACTGGGCTTTGGCGTAACATGGGGTTGAATTATTCATTTCACGGCTTTTGGCACTTAACTAGGCTGTGCGTTGTGTATATGCGGTGAAGCTAGCGCGTCGTTCAGGATATAAACGAATTTTCTTTCGGGCACGTTACATCTCTAAACACGGTATAGAGTCGCGAAATTTAAAAAGCAGAGCATGTGACTCGGCATACTTTCTGGGATGCCTGCAATAACCTAAAACCTGAGCAGAGTCAGTATAGGTGCGGGCTGAGGGGTGCTGGGGTGATTTTTGTTCACTGCCTGCGTGTGTGTAGGTGGTGAAGAAGGGGGGTGTGAGGTGAACAATTCAATGAAGGTTGCCTGTAAGGGCATATTATTCAGATGAGGGAAAGCAGGGGACAAGGTTATACACCTGCCGTATGTACCCCCTCCTCCTCCTCCTCCTCCACCCTCTGTCTCCACCCCCTCTCTCTTCTTCCATCTCTCCTATGCTTTAGCTAATATATTGGTGCATTGCAATGTTTTGTGGTAATCGTGAGATTTTTTTTCCGACTTAACTGCAAGGTAGGGGGAGGGCTTTTTTTTTTATCTTCTACAACCGAACTTCACAAGAGCGCGTTTCGCTTTTTCGCGCAGCTGATTGGCCGCGTGTGCTTGACAGTTCGGCAAGACCTTTGTTTCTATTGGTTCCTGCCGCCACACTGGGCGGGGCCGGGCTCGGTTGGCGTGTCAAGGATGTTCTCGTCTCTCCAATGACATTAAAAAAAAATCACAGGGAAGAGTGGATTGCAGCATCGGAGCTGTGTGTTCAATTCAGGGGCATTATAAGGGCATTCAGTGGTAGCAACGCGCTCCTAAGGAAAACCCTTCATTCGGGAAGGATATTAAAGTGGTCTGATTTCCTTGATCTCTACCACTGTTGGAAGCTTACTGATGATCAGTTCGTATGGAGAGGCAGCGACAAACATAATTCCCAGCAAAGACGTGTCAGATGCTGTACTTAGGCATTTTTTATTGAGGATACCGATTTATTTTGTATTATATAAAACATCAGCGTACGTCCAACCATATTCTAACACTATTTACATAACTATCGAGCAGCACGTCTTTACAGCTTTAACGTTTAGAGTAAATTTAATAAGTACAAACACCTGTAAATATTATACACGTACAGTAGCAATCTCATACCTGTACATGCCTACCTGTTCCTACAGTATATCTGGGACGCAATGCTTGTCTTTCAAGCTATTGTAAACGATGTACTTGAAACAGCGCTGGAAGAAAGGGTCAAATTAAAATTTAATACCCATTTATGCATGCATGTTTACTATGAAATTTCGCAACTCCGAATATTAAAATGTTTATTTTTTACTTTTTTTTTACTGTAACTGTGCGTGCTTCAGCTGTTAGCCTGCTCTGGTTGTTTTTTTTAAGCACGCAGAGGTGTCCTTGTTCTATATGGACAGGAACGGCCCAGATAATACTTTGTAGACGCACCGTGTACCGCGAGATGACCTAATTAATGTCCGGAAATTATGAATGAGACAGGTACAGCTGATTCAGATCAAGTCTTGCGCATCTGTAGGTACACCATCCTGGCATTGAAGGAACGCAGCTGTCTCTATCAGCGCTTCTAATGCGTGCGACGAGAGTTTGTAACGCAAAATTATATAAAAAAACCCACAATGCTCGTTTATTCGGTGGCATTACAGAACGACGACAGCCGCTTTCCCTAAACCGTTTCAGAGGCCGGTCTGGAAGGATATAATGACGCACAAAATGAACAACAAGCCCAACACCGTGAGTTGAAAATAAGCAGCTCAGTTCAGCGATCTTTCGGCAATCAAAAGAATCGGTTGGTATTTAGCGGTCAACCAGACAACCATATTACCATATTGCTGTGAAGTGTAAACCCGATGCCTTTTTTTAAAAATAATCGATGGCTTGTGGGGGGATTAAACTGATTCCACTTTTGGTTAAGTCATCTTTTCCTTGAAAGGCATTTAGCTTAATAAGAGCTTGTTGATCCCCACTTAGACTGATACCAGTGAAACATCTTTCCCTTAGCTAAATTTAATTAATGCTTACGTTATGAAATACTCATGCTCTCGGAGTGGGGGGGTCTCAGGAGTTTCTGACACCTTTCTGTTGTATCCTAGATCCAGAGAACCCACTCGCTTCCGAGTTCCTTACCCAAGCCTGCTTTTTTGGAGAATGCTGAAAAACACCCAGGTTGTGATGGTGAAATTCTGCATGGCGTTGCAATTAGCATCTGTTCTACTCCAGATGAGAAATGCAGATGCTAAAAATGCTACAGCATGCATTTGGAATACTGATTTTTCTGGTAGCGAAAAACCTGTGAACAATGGCTTGGATTTGTAAAGTACATATTCACGGTACACCGACAGTGGAGCAGTGGTTAGCATTGCTTCCTTGCAGCGTTAGAGCCCTGCGCCTCAATTCCGTGTGGAGTTTGCATGTTCTCCCTGTGGGTTTCCTCCAGGTGCTCCAGTTTCCTCCCACAGCCCAAAGACGTGCTGGTAGGTTAATTGCCCTTTTCAGTTTTTTGGGGAAGATTGGCCCTGATACGAGTTTGTACATGTTTGTGTCTGTGTGTGCCCTGCAATGGGCTGGTGTCCCATCTTGCATGTGCCCTGGCTTGCACCCCTTGTCCAGCTCCCCAGTGACCCTGTAAGGGATAAAGTGGTTAGAAAATGGATGGATAGTCACATTAATACACTGAAGTATTGCAATTAGAATTTCAGTAGCAACCAGCAATCCATACCAGTGCGAGTGTGATCTGATGCTATTTGGTGAAGCATTTGAGTTAGCTGGGCATGATGCGTTTATTGTTTGTCTTACCAACTAAGAATATTGCTTGCTTTTGAGCAACAAGCATCAGAAACTGCTTTGTCTGTCGAAATAAAATATGAACCGGACGCTGAGCAGATGATTTTATCCTAAACAGTTAACAGAGACTGGGGTGTAGTCTATGCTTTGACAGTCGCTTGTATAGAGTAACTTACAGTAGGGCCGTCTGTCCCTATTGAACCTGCAGATAACAAAATATCTCCTTAATCAGCTGACATCCTAGGCAAATAAAACGAGCTGAGAGTGAGCATAAGGGCAGGAATTCTATATCTTCTAAGGAAGGACTGCATTACTGCGGAACTGAAGAAAGTCATTTGAAACTACAATTAGATCAGTCTAGTTTCGAGTGGGATGAAAAGCTATAGACCTCTAGGACTTGAGTTATGCACCCTTGTTCTAAGACATAATATTGTGTTCCTCATTTGGCTTTTGATTCAGGGCGGAGATCTGGTTGCCTTTCTCTTCTACGGTGTAGAACTGAAAGCTCCTGGTTTTCATTCACCTAGTTCTGAGTTCCTCAGTTCAATAATGGTATCATTTCACCAGTCTCTCCTAGTCTTTAGCTCCACAGACAATTCAGAGGTACCAAGAGAGCACGCAGGATGGTGGCTGTGTACCAGGGTTACCTAACGTAGTCATCTAAAGCATCTGTAGAAAGTTGTTATTCAACTTTTCTCTTATTGCTACTTTGTCATGGGAGGCACACTGGTGTGGTGGAGTGGTTAGCGCTGCTGCATCACAGCTTGTAGGCCCAAAGTTGGATTCCATGGCATGCGCCTTCTGTGTGGAGTCTGCATGTTCTTGCAGGGTTTCTCTGTGGTTTCTCCGGGTGATTGAAGTTCCTCCCAAAGGCAGGTTCTATCTGATTGACCACCTTACTTTGCTCTCCCCTGCCCCTCCCCGGCTCTGTCTCCCAGTCCCCATTGGGTGGCGCAACACATGATAGGGTCCTTCCCAGTCGTGCGTGACACAAGATGGAAAGAGAACTTGCATTGTCTTAACGTTAGGTTTTATTCTGCTTTTTTTCCCCCCCTGTGCATGTGAACTGTCCAAACAAATGAGACATCTAAAAACTGTCTCCAGCATTTCTGCTAGGAAATATCTGGGATAAAGCAAATCAGTGTGTCACAATGAGCCTTAATTTGTGGTCCACTGGGAAGGCATACTTGTGTACCATTGATATTATATCCATTCTTCCCAGCACTGAAAAAAAAAACATTTCAGAAGCTATTTATGCTTTAGTTAGCAAAGCAAATAGCAGGCTGAGCAGAAGCGACAACAGATGTCAGCACTGAATACATTAAAAGAGCACACGGAACAGCGAAGAAATGAAATAACAGAAAGGATGTTAATGAGAAAAAATCTTGTAAGATGCAACTAGCTTTTCCTGGAGAGCAATTTGTGGTTGTAAGGGGCCACTTTATACAGTGAGCCTCCAGCCACCCCCGGCCCTGGGTTCCTGCTCAGATTGTGGGAACTTTCCTATTGGGAAGTGACTGCAGTCGGACACTAACGCCAAAAATTCTGCCATTGGGGGGGCGTCTTGGGAAGCTGTTTAGAGAAGAGAGACGGAATGGTGCACATTCTGAGCTCCACTTCAGTGAGCAAAGAGTGGAGCAGACATGCCACATCCAGTGGAGATGTTAATGATGAAGAGCATTCATGAGAGTGTGCGGTATGCAGTCAAGAAATACTCTGTTAGAGCATATTCAGAAATTATGTCTGGATTGCTGTATACGCACTTGGGCATCTGGACAAATGGGCAATTCTTTCACTGAAATTTAGCAAGTTAAGAATTAGAATAAACTGCCGATGCATGTACAGTACTTTGAATGATGTTGCGTGATACCTTCAGAAGGGTAGGGATCTGGCTGGTCTTCTAAAGTCGCTAAACACACTGCCAGACCAAATGCTAGACACGATTTAGCTTTTCTGCCACAAAGAGTAAGTGGTATATTACTGTGTTATCAGACAGTCCAGTCTAAATTATCCTCCAGTGTGTATTTAGCCTTCACCCACGAGTCACTTCCTGAAGATATTGGGCATCATCGTTTAGGCCTACATCATTTACCGTTCACAATTCATTAAGGTCTTCCCAGTGTCCATACATTATGAGTGTGAGTCTGTTATTATTTGCATCTGTTTCTACATTAATAAGAGTAATACGGTCTGATCGTGGTTGAATTTTAATGACAAGACAGGGATCCTGGGGCACATTGGGTGGGCAGTGAAGACGATCCTTGCTGACTGTGCTGTAATATACATACTCTGCAGAAAGATTAAGGCTGTTGCAAACTATTTCTTTCAGCCCGTTGTTATTTTGCTCCTCAGAGCCGAATTTTCACATGGTGCAGAATTCTCAGATCAGTGCTGAGTCACTCTCCCAGCAAAGCGACATTTGAAGTGGCTTCTCACAGTGGTCAGGGGGACAGGAATCAGTGTGGCGCAGAATATTTTTTTTAGTGGACTGATCTGCGTGGTGCATCACGAACTTGCCCCCTCCCCCCAATACTTCCAGCCTCGCAGCTGGGAATTATTTTTCCAGAACCAAAATCCTAGAATTGCAAGGAAAATGTGCCTTTATGCAGAAAAGCAACAGAGAACCAATCTATCATTAGGTTTTGTCTGCAACATTACAATCCAAGGAATTGTGTGCACCGTGGATGAAACTATAATCACAGAGCTACTGTAGGTTTAAGACCCTCTAGTGAAATTAACAGTAGAAAGTCCTTATTCTTTCAATATATGAAATTAAAACAATAAACAGTGCAGTTGAAGGTTGAATCTTCAGTATTTTATCAAATACGTTAAGTACAATGCCTGTTAAGAGTAGTTTCTGTAGTGTCCCATTGTGTATAAGTACATTTTTCAAAAGATGATTGCTGAAACTGGAAAACTGTAAGGGAAGTTACAGTACATTTCAGTTAAAGTAAAGAGAAAAAACATACCTTGATGGCATAGATACATTTTCAGACCTGTGAACTTGATATTTAGTTGATGGACCTTTGCTTTGGCAACAATTACAGCCCCAAGTCTTTCTGGCTGAATATCTGCCAAGTTTGCACCGCAGCTTGGTACAAATGTTTCCCCATTCTTCTGGGTGTAACTGTATGAGCTCTCTCAAGCTGTCTGGGGATCGCTGGTGCACAGAGGTTTTCAAATCTTTCCATGGATTCTCAATAGGATTCAAGTCACGACTTTGTCTGGGGCAGTCAAGGACATTCACTTTCTTATTCTTAAGCCTCGACTTTACACAGTCAAGTGTAACGTTCGCCTTGTGCTGTGGGTCAGTGTCTTGCTGAAAGGAAATTCTTTTCCCCCAGTCATTTGGAGATTGAAACAGGTTTTCCTCTAGTATCTGCCTGTACTTTGCTCTTATCCATTTTTCCTTCAATCATAACAAGCTTTCCAATCCCTGCTGAGAAGAAACATCCCCATAGAATGATACTGCCACCGCCATGCTTGGCTCGAGGGGTGGTGCTGAGTGAGAGATGTTCTGTGTAAGGTCTGCACTAGAAGTAACATTTGGCATTTAGACCAAACAAATTCTGAATATACTGTAGCACCTTTTGCTACACTTTGCTACACTCTTGATCCATACAGGATTTGAGATGGTTTTGCCAGATTTGTGGGGTGACAGGGATATTATTGACTCATTTTCTCCCATTTCAGTCATTGAACTCTGTAGCTCTTTTGGAGTTGCAATTGGCCTCACAGTGGGCTCGCTAATTCGTTTCCTCCTTGTCTGGCTGCTGTGTTTGGAGGGTCACCCTGATCTAGGAATCTTTGTGGTACATTACAACTTCCTCTTCATAATGATCAAATTCATCATGCTCAAAGGGATAGTCAGTGTCCTTTTTAAAAAATGTTTTTCTCTCCTCCAATGTTTTTCATTTTGTGCCTTTGTGACTGTTATTGTACACAAAGGCCATTCATCTAATTGCGTGGCTTATTAAGGTAATTTTGTGCACCTGATTAAATTAGAGTGAATACTTACACAATCATGACTTTTCCATCTCTCTTTTATATTACTTATCTATTTACCTGTCTATTTGTTTTGTGCTTTGAGTGTGTGGGGTAGGTTGTGCACAGTATAAAATATACAGTATATGTATTGCTACTTCAAAGTTTCATGACCGCAAACTTTAAAACAACTGAATGTGAAAGCTGTGCAAGGCACTGTATTTAATTTGTGCATTCGCTTGGGTCTGTACAGGTTGTGGGTGAGAGAATGTCAACAATCTTTCTCTTCATAATAAATAAAAATGACTTTGATTCCCACCCTTACCTCACAAGTGCATTACACTTTTATTATGTGAAACACTCGACTTGGAATATACATTTAAAAGGCTTGATTGGATTAAAATTAATCTTAGATTAAACTGGTATGCATTTCAACCCCAGACCAGTCGCCTGCTCTAGGAGTCTCAATTCCCTACTTGAAAAAGCTCAATGGGATGAAACATAAGAATGGCAATAGTAGGAGACTGTCAGCTTTGAAGTACAAATTATCCACAGACAATTTGAACGTGAACACAAAGGCCTTTTCCTTTTTCGAGTTCTGAATAATTTACTAGAATACTGTATTTTGGGGGCTGAATAAGTTAAACTACCAACAGTTCATTTTTTGAGCCTAGCAGTCACGTGTTTTCTGGACCAGAAGTTCAAACACGATTATTTTGGAGCCACACACTTAAAGTATGACATACAGTACATACTGTACAAAACCAAAAACCCACAGCTGGGATTTACAGTATACGAGTCATGAATCTAGTGATAAACACACAAATTGTCCTCGTACTACTTTACTGAAATCTGTGTTTTCAATTGTGTTCTCATGGTAAGGATTGATTCAAGTGCGCTAGATTGAAGACCCCAGAAGCTACTGATCGAATCTTTCCTAAAGGAATGTGAATGGTACAGTATTTCACTCTTCTTTGGCTGTTTAGTAGTTTATAACTGCTCTGACCTACAGTTAGTCTTTACTCGCAGAAGAGTCACGCTACCCTTATTTTAACAGGAAGCACACTTTCATTTCTTACACAGGTGTTTACTGAATGATGTCCACATGCTCAGCATGAGTCAACTGTATGCGCAATGATGTGTGTGTGTGTGTTATGTGCAATTTCTTAAGATCTGCTTAATGGTCACAAAATATATTGACTATATACTGAGAGAAATGTACCGCTTATAACTGCAACAAATTCAGAACGTTTTTTATGAGGGAAATGCCAAAACCTTTTCCGTAGCCAACACACTGCCACAGCGTACACATACACAGCCAATACACTGCCATTTATCGAATGGAAGTAATTAATGAAAGTCACGGGCTATTTGGCATGTGTGGCTGATGCAGAAAGCCACACAAGCTGGATCTCGGTGACAGATGCGTTGCACCCTGTGGCAGAGGCAGTCTCCTGGGATTCTGTCTCCTTCCTCTCCTCGAGCCTGGATCAGCACGTGCCTGTTCGCTGGCCTCTGAACCCTACGTACCTCACGTCCTGCCAGCTCATTCCACAGATGGTCAAAGCTCCTCAAGCCTGGCAGTGTTATGTGAGCTGCATGTGGACACAGGGTGCCCTGTGGGAGTGTTGTCATGCAGGATGAGCAACAAGTGAGGTCCCAGCAGTTGAGTGGGACATTAGGTCCATGCAACGGTTACTTTAAAATGAGTTTTGGAATAACTAGGCACTCCTGCCCAGACCATCAGTGGTGGCCTTTTCCATTGATCGCTCTCTCTCATACACAGCAGGTAGAGTCTCGCGTTATGCAGCCGTGCCACACCTGTGGGCGTCCACCAGGGTGGTCATTTCAAAAGAGGACTTGGCTCCACTGCTAGGAAGCCCACCTGAGGTTTGGCCCCCACTTAACGATGGCACAAAGGCTTTGTTGTTTACATGATCTCTCCTTTTTTAGATTTATTTCTTTATTTCCACCAGGCCTGACACCCAACGTGTTAAAGCACCTCATCACCTGAGCCCACCCATCTCTCTCATTAATAAAGCGATTTTGACACAAGCAACAAAGTCGCTTCAGTGAATCACATTCTGTCACGAGTGATCAGTGACTCCCAAAACATATAATCAATATCCAAAATGCTCCATCTGCTTTATTTCTCAAAAATTGGCATGCTGTTATGAGTTTCTTCAGATGCTCAGTAGACGTACTTTCCTGTAAATCTTGCCAGTCTAAAGTCTATTTTAATATGTACTCTGTATTTCATATTGTATTTCCCTGATTGTGAATAGTATTAATGAGATGGCTGCAAACTGCCAGCTTATTATTAGGGATTTTACCACAGGCTGTTTGGATCTGTTTTTTTTTTCTTCTTGCTCTTATTGCTAGAGTTAACACTGAGATTATTATATACATATTTTCATAGGACATATGTTAAATTTCTTGCTACTGCTCCCAAAGGAGTATTCTTGCATAATTTCACCTGGCAGTGAATCCTGGATATGGCTTGCTGTTCTGATCCTACTTTGAAACCTGTCCAAAAATATGAAAAAAACAACAGAATGGTGAAATTTTACTATTTTAGCTGGTGTTGATTCTGTGTATATCACAAATATTTTAAAAGCAGGTATGAGCACTAACATTTCCTTCTATGCATCTGTCTAGTCTCTTGAAGTCTAATCTGTAATAAATACAGGCATTTATCTTTTATACATATAAAAAAATCTGTTCATTAGAACTAATATTTCTAATGAGCTATCAACAGTGATGCACAAGAGGTCACACGTTGGAGCCGGAAGGAAGTGCATTAAAACACAGGGGCATGTCTTTACACAAAGGGTTGTGGGAGTATGGCGCAAACTACCCATCCATGGTGTGAAGCTGTAGTTATGGGATCAAATACATTGGTTGTATAATGGAGGTCACAGGTTGTGGGGAAAAAACTAAACAAAATGCGAGTTGGTCCTCTCTTATATTATTATAGCAATAACAGTGACGAGTTTGGGAGTGAAATTCAGCATAATAAGCCTGTACAGCAATGTGCTCCTCGCACACCTCTGGGGTTGTGAAGCTCCGCACGGGCTACCACATAGCCAGTAAAATGTGAACTCCTGTGAAGACACAGCTGGCTCCCTCCTGTAAAGAGATGGGGCTATATTTAGCTCACCCAATTAGAACCCTGTGGATTCGTCTGTGGTGGGTAGTTATTTGTTTCTGCGAATAACGCAGAGGGGTAGTAAGAGAGGGAAGGTGGCAGGGAGAGAAGGTAACCTGCCGCAGTGCCCTTCACCCCTTTCACTCCAGGGGATTTCTGCCTTTTCTCTGTGTTGCCATCTGATCGCCTCAGCTCCCGGGCTGAGCAAGGTCACAGTCTGTACCGCACACAGCACGGCTTGGGTTCATCCTCTTTCTCCTGCTGCAGTGCCAAACAACAGAAAATCAAAGGCTCTGGAAACTAGCTGACTCTTTGGGTTCCATCTTCATTGTCTGCACAGTATGTGGCATGTCCAAATTCATGTTTTCCTCTTTAATAATAATAATTGCTTACACTTAGCGCTTTTCTGGACACTCCACTCGAAGTCCTTTACAGATAATGGGGACTCTCTTCCACCACCACCAGTGTACAGCCCCATCTGGATGATGCAACGGCAGCCATAGTGCGCCAGAACACTCACCACACATCAGCTATCAGTGGGGAGGAGAGCAGAGTAATGTAGCCAATTCATAGACGGGGATTATTAGGAGGCCATGGTTGGTAAGGGCCATTGGGAAATGTGGCCAGGACGCCGGGGTTACACCCCTACTCTTTTCGAGAAACGCCCTGGGATTTTTAATGACCACAGAGAGTCAGGACCTCGGTTTCACGTCTCATCCGAAGGACGGCACCTGTTTACACAATAGTGTCCCGGTCTTTAACCTAGCGACCACCTCAATCGTTTGTACAGTATGCTGATACCTAGTTGATCCCAGAGTTTCATTCAGAGTCTTGAAGGCTGTCAGCTTCAGTAGTGTAGCTAGGTAGTTTGGTCCAAAACTACAGTACATTACTCTGCGTAAAGATGTGCCCCCTAATGTTAGTCCTAAAGTCAGCTGATTTCGGACCTTGATCCAAGATGAAAGGCGTTGCTTTAGATGGAAAGAAACATCTGATCTGATCATGATATCTTTTTGGCTTTGGAATGGATGGAATACTGCCTAAAGGTAAAATAATCCTCAGCCAAGTTTATTTGACTCAATTGTTTTCATTTCTTTTGTTTATTGACAATCGTATAGTATGTGTTAAAATTAAATGGATTCTAGTCAGATTTTGAATGCCGATGTCCTTGGTCAGGCATGTTCAATCACTGATGGCTCTTTCATAGAAGTGCTGTTCTGAATTAAATGGGCTGCATGCATTGTCTTCCTCTTAGGGCCAGTATAGGATTAAGATAGGATACATTTCATCCAATTTGATTTTTTTTTAGTTTATTTTGAAGCACAAATCATAAAAGTAATAATTGCGCTTCAAATAAAAGTAGTTCAGTGTCTCTGGCTCCAAAGCTTGAGATCATTTAGTGATTTTCAGCCAATTCATAGTTGACAGTGGAATCGGTGTATCAGGTGCAAGTTTGTGTTGTTACAGGCTCCTACCACTCTCTGCGTAATAATACACATTAATAACCATCCATTTTGAATGGCATTTGGATGTATTATCTAGTGTCTGGCTGGAAGGTCTTTTGAGGCAGTCAGTAGCTGTATTTCGTCCTGTGCAGAGCTAGAGCTGTGGACACCTACTGTAACTAGAACCTTGTGGGCTGTCCCTTCTGTGGACATTGCTTGTTATATGCTTCTGACCACCCTGCTGTACAAATGAGTACCAGAATTGCTGGGTCAGCTGGAGGAAGGGGGTACCCCTACACTGTACTACAATCCTATCCAGGGAGTATCCTAATGCTCTGAGCCGGCTTTGTGCTACAGAAACCAGGATCTCGACCACAGACTTTGAGTTCTTAGCAAATGTCTTTGGTAATGTTTTGAAAAATGTCCTTTTTTCCTTCAATTCCTACAATTCTCATGCTAGTTACCCTTTCTACAGTATAGGTCCACACAATTCTTAAGTTTTCATCCTGATCAGAACTGAACACCGTGCAGTATCCCAAATCATGAAACTATATCATAACGTTTTTGGTATAATAAGATGCTGTCATTGTTCCTCAAATGGCAATGATCAAAATGTCCTCAGATGTGTTGTTACCCAGTATCAGCTGAGGATAAATGTAGATCTTTGGAAACACGTTTTTGACCACTTCACATAAAGGACTGATCTTCACAGGTTTTAGATTTTCGCAGATGTCATAAACAGTTTTGAGAGCAAGGTACAGAATTTCTAAAGTATTTACTAACACTCAAGAATGTCATGTCCTGTACGTGATCAAAGTTACGGGAACCCCAATTCATCATTAGCGTAATCGGATCTTTTAAGTTCAATGACAAGGATCTTTTAAAAAAAACACAACGCACAGTAAGTCATGGCAACATGGTGGTGCAGTGGCCAGCATTGTTGCCTCACAGCGATGGGGACCTGGGTTTGATTCCTGGGATGGGGAAAATGTGAAAAATGGCCCAGGTGTCTGTGTTTGTGTGTGTCTTGAGATGGACTGGTGTCTCATTTGGGATGTACCCCACCTTGGGCCGTTGCTTGCTGGGATAGACTCTGGCTCCTCGTGACCCACAATTGGTTGCAGTGATTAGAAGATGGATGGATAGATGAATAAGCCATCTGTAAAGTGCTCTAAAGTGAGCAAAAATCTAATTCTGATTTGTAGGATTGCATACAATTAATAAACTCTTGTGTTTGGAAAATCTAATCATTGTGGTTGTCAACTGGAAATTATTTGTCTCCTTTTCTTGATTTAAAAATTGCAGTAAAGTGACGCTCTCTTTTTAAACCTAAACGTGTGCTTTAAAATCCCTGGGCTTCTTAAATGCATGAGGACATTCGTTCAGTGACTCAATCAATTTGTATTCGATTGTAATTCTGTTTTACATTGTGTGCCATCTTACAGCGTTACACAAAGAGTGATGTCACTGTCAGGCAGAGCAACAGAAATAGTACAGCCGGTCACCATCCTTTCAAATAGTAAATTGTGTCTTGGAAACTCTACGTAAAGAATCCTGTAGATTGTAAACAAATAAGCTTTATTAATTTACTTATGAATTTCTAATGAAGAAATGAAGTTGTTGTTCACTCATTGCAATGAAAAATAAGTTCTTGTAATGCAGCGGGAAATGCTAAAGCAGTTAATGGAGAGGCTTTCTGGGTGCCAAGTTAATATTGCCAACAAGATGTCATTCGCTCTGTAAGTCTCAAATCAGTGACTGGAGCACTAGCTACAGGGATTAAACTTCTTCTGTTGATTCCATTGTGATTTCTTTTGCATTGTACTGTATTTGTCTTTGGCGAGATTCCTGCTTTATTAGTTTTTGTTTTTTCTCTGTTGCATTTTTTTTTCCATTTCCCCCCCAAAAAAACTCAGACCTGAGGAATCAACATGGAGAAATGTCCCAAGCAAGAGGAAAAGTTGCAAGGCAGCTTGTGGCATCTTGGCTCACAGTCAGCACAGCAGGCAAATCTCTGAGGTTTTTTGTCCGTCTGACCTGTGACATTGATGACTTGGTGTTTCCACAACACCAGCTTCTGGAGAAACTGTTGGTCTGACAGCTGAGGACATGGACATGGACTTCCACTGGATTTTCATGGAATCTGGCAAATTGGAAGCGGTCATGTTCCATAAAAGGAAAACAAAAAGTCTAACCATTTGTAAAGAAGTGAACAATGCAAAGGCAGATTCCAGATCTTTTGGTTATCGCAGAAGTTATGCGTTTTGAAACCCTGTTACTTGCTTTTTCAGAGGACAAATGGTTTAAAATGGGGAACAGGCCTGAAAGATTTTTACTTCATCTCAGTAATCAAAGACCATCACTAAAAACTAAAGCTATAGATGCAAATGTTTTATACAATGTAAGAAACATACAGTATGACAAAACATTTCTGCATACAATAAGACAGAATGGTATTGTATCTTTTGACGTCTCTTTGCAGAAGAAGTAAGAGTAATTCTAACATTAGGATTTGTCCGTTTTTTTTTTCCTTTTTAACAGGCAATTAAAAAGAGCAGTTTTGTATAAAAAGTCCAAACTTTTAATAAATTTCAAACCGACTGGAATTAATTAAGAGAGAAGTGGCTGTTCTAAATCTTTGAAAATGAAAGCATCTGTCTTTTCTTCTGAGCTGGATTTGGGAAAGCAGAGCAGTTGTGATTTTCATACGCATAGATGTCAGTAGACGTCTCTAAATCTGTCTTCTTTCGTATTGTACTGATGAAAGGGAATTCTACCAGTATAAGAAATTGTAATGATATGTTAGAAGGAACCGGGAGAAATAGAGGGCAGGTGGGGGGGGGGGTACTGTAGGATAGAGCTGAGAATTTGACAAGTATGGCGGTTTACTTCATTTTTCACAAACCAAAAGCCGAAGAGACGAGTTACTGAGGCGTCTTGTTGAAAAACACATTCTGTTTGGGGAAAAATATACTTTTTAAAGCTGACTTGTACATTGTGTTCCTAGGTACTGTAGATAAAAGCACTAATCAAACTATATCATGAAAAACTAGGGCAGTTTGCAATATGCACCAGAACTTTTAGACCCCTCACACCCCCTCAAATGCATCTAGAAACCCCTTAAATAGAATTACTTGCATTGCTGGCTTTCAATAAAATAAGCTGAAAATTACTACTTGCGAGTACAGTACTATATTCTCTCCATACAGACAAGTTTAATTGAATTGCCTAAACACTATTTCTTTACAGTAGTTAGTTTTGAATCGATCAACACACACTGGAAAGAAAAGAGCTGCTCTGTCTCACATTTTGAAATGTCTCCTGCTGTCTTCTCAGTTCTTAGAGGGGAAAAAAAGGGCCGTCCTCAACTGATGTCCATAGAACGCAGTTTTTGGAGCTGTCGAAGACTGTCAAAATAGTCCTTAGCTTGTTTCGAAACTCATTTCAAAGGGCTTTTAGAAATAAGAGCAATCCTAACAGCTCATTCAGATTACTGCCAGCAGCCATATCACCCTGCAACTCACAACTGGCAACCCACAGAAGCTAAGCAGGTGTGAGCCTGGTCAGTACCTGGATGGGAGACCTCCTGGGAAAAACTAAGGTTGCTGCTGGAAGAGGCGTTAGTGGGGCCAGCGGGGGGCGCTCACCCTGCGGCTCATGTGGGTCCTAATGCCCCAGTGTAGTGACGGGGACACTATACTGTAAACAGGCGCCGTCCTTCGGATGAGACGTAAAACCGAGGTCCTGACTCTCTGTGGTCATTAAAAATCCCAGGGTGTTTCTCGAAAAGAGTAGGGGTGTAACCCCGGCATCCTGGCCAAATTTCCCCATCGGCTGTTATCAATCATGGCCTCCTAACAATCCCCCTCTGTGAATTGGCTTCATTACTCTGCTCTCCTCCCCACTGATAGCTGATGTGTGGTGAGCGTTCTGGTGCACTATGGCTGCCGTCGCATCATCCAGGTGGATGCTGCACATTGGTGGTGGTGGAGGGGAGTCCCCATTACCTGTAAAGCGCTTTGAGTGGAGTGTCCAGAAAAAGCGCTATATAAGTGTAAGCAATTATTAATTAATTATTATTACTGTTGTGATCGCTGGATCCCACACTGTCCCTAGTGATAATGCATTGACTGGATCACCAGGAGACGTTACAGTAATGAATGGAGTGGGTCAGTCTTCTTTTTGTCTCTTTGTTTTATCCTAACTCATTTGTGTCCATATTATTCTTTAGGTTATATTTGCTGTCTGTCCTTCTAACTACACATTACCCAGAAGAGAGGAAGATGCCTTTTTTCAATAGTGAGCCTGGAGAAATAAGGCTTCCAGAGTGGGTTGGCATAGAGAAAGGGTTTGTATTTGGGTCACACGGGCTGTGGTGCCCCCAAAGTTGCACGACTCTTAATTGCTTCCCTAACCCACTTCCTCTTAATAGATATTGTACAGTATGTTTGAATTGAATCTTCAGCTAGCAATCTGCGCTGGAACTACAGCAGAGAGGCATGTGGTGAACAATGCGTTTTTCAGCAGGCATGAGGTAAAGGATAAATACAGATCAGTTCTGGAAAAGGCAACATGTTTAGGGAAGTAGCACAAGAAAAAAAAACATCACAGCATGACTGCAATATAATCTGGGCTTTCAAAGTCATTTTAAACCTCACTGTGTTTTACACTGCAGTGATCTAGATTCATTTGCAGTCCCACAATGCCAAACCATGCCGAACAATTCGGTTTCATGATCACAGATACTCTGCTGCGCCATAACCGAACCATTTTATGATGTTAGGATATTTTCTGGCCATTTATTCTCGCTCCATTGGGGTGTTCCTGACATTAAATTTGTAATTTTTCATAACTGAATTTGGCATTTATTAACTACGAAAGGCTTTGACCCTAATTTGAACAGGTATATTAGCCCCTAAAGGCCACTTTTATTATGATGGTAAATCCTGTAGTTATCATTGTAGACGTAAGGAGGTTTTGATAGATAGGTCTCACATTACAAATGAAATGCAAGCATTTAGTGTTCATTATTAAAACACAGAAGAGGGGTTTAAGTAATCATGGTTGGGCTGTGGCTATTAAAGACACAATAGTAAAGTCTAAGAAATCTGATATCTAGGAAATTTGTGTTGGGAGTGCTTTGACAGATTGTTCAGCTGTTTCCTAAGGCCATAATTAAGGAACAATAGTACATCTAAATCATAAAGCGATGTTCTGTAACAAGCCAATCAAAAGTCAGTAGATATGCAGTGGTTAATTCTTAGTCTCTATCAACTGGGATATGCAGAGGAATGGCGCAGTATATTTGTGATGGCAAAGTCCCTTACTACCCACGTTCTGTACCCGAAGAATAAAACTCTCACATCGCATATCTATTGACGTACAGTACCAATCTGCAGTGCTGGAGCTGGAGTGTCACAATTGATGATTTCTTTTTTCCATCTATCTCATTAACTAGCTGGTGCACTTAGTTCAGTAAATTGTGTGTTTGAACTATGTGTAATGCGATGCGATTTGACTTGCATCTTTTTCCAAGGTTCCTAAAATAACTGCGTTATACTTAATATAAACCCCCATAAATGGGCAGGTGCTTGTCCAAATGGTAGCCTACACAGTGTAACCCTGGGCAGCTGTACGGTAAGTATTCTGACAAATGACATCATAAAGCAAACAGCCAGTTGTGTCATACAGCTGTGCAGTATTTAATATATAGCGATTAGCAGTCTCACTCCAGCCACAAGCGCTCCTGAAGAATTTGTGCTCAAAGCCAGTCCCAGCTAGTTCCAACATGTTTCCTTGTCCGTTTTTAGAAATAACACACCGGGTCATATCTCCGTCCCGAATGCTGAACCAGGACAGATGATTCAAGCAGGGCCATCTGGCGAAAAAAAGAAAGAATGAAAAGCACATTCCTGCTCCCAGTCTTGCGGAAGGAGCGAATCGTTCAAACGAAGGAAAACGAAATCGGCTTTCCTAGCCGAGGATGATGCAGCCCTTGCTCGGGCAGTTAATAAGACATTTCTTGGTCTGCAGTGCAGCATGATAACCTGCGGCTCCGCAGCCCCGCAGACAAGTGACATAAGAAGACATTTATGTAATGTGAGGTCTTTCAGTGGAGAGGGGAGGCAGGTGGTGGTTTGGCAGATGGGCCTGCCGAATTTCATGGCCCTGTAAACTACCCTGATTCACAGGATGGGAAGAACACTTAATTCGTCTGCATTCTCTGACCATTTCATCTGTCTTTCTGCTTCCTGTGGCACATGGTCTTCCAATGCAGAGTCACGAGTAGCAAGAGCGCCTGGTTTAAATAAGGAGGGGCAGGATTGGGGGCAGGTGCATGAAGTCAACAAAAATGTGAAAGAGCCGGAGCGCCCTTAAGAGGAGGGATTACCATCGTGACAACAGTGGTTCTAGTCTAGAGAAAAGAACACTTTCTATTCCTATGGAGCGCATATGGGAGTAGAGATTGTGTAGTTCCCTTCACAGGTATATATTCACATGCATATACAGTACCATAAGCAAAACAATTCAGGTCTGTCTCTTCACAAACTAGTGCCATTCTAAAATCGTCCTTTTTTGGAAATCTGCCTTTACCAAAACCCATCTTGCCTTATCGATCATAGCGGTTCTGCCTGCTTTTACTTGTCTTTTTCCTGTTCTCACATTTGCTGGTCACGTCTTTAAGCTGTCATTTGTTCCCGTTCTTCTCCTAGTATTCTTCCTTCTTGTGGCAAAACACACCCTTTACCGTTGCTCTTCTCTTTCAGTGGCTATAAAAGGCTACAGAGAAGGTCTTTGGTTGAGTAGTAAATGACAGGATCCCAGGGGTGTTAACGAAGTCTGAATAAATCAAAATGTGAATCCGAATTCAGTGTTGGGGGACATGCCGACCTTGCACCCCAAAAGGTCCATGCAATCCAAGGTCCTAGTCCAGCAAACGCAGACTGTTACAGGCCTACCTGCTGTGCCCTGTTGTATGCTGATTGTTCACTGTGTGATGGTGCTCTGTAAGATGAAAGCTCACTTAGTGTATTGATTGTTTGAATGATTGATTGCATCAAGGAGGTCTTCTGGAAAACACAAAACTCTAATTCTAGTAGTACCGTAGGAGTGTACCGTGCTCGTGCAACATAGGACTTTGTTGATAGCAGCTACAATAAATACAACATCCCAATCTTTCATTTCCAAGAGCTGTATCTTTCCTATTAACCCCATTCTACTCTGACCCTGGGCTTGACCTTAGCCCTTTGACCCTCACTCTAAACCTAACCCCCTAACCCTCACCTGAACCTCCCCTTGCCCTTAGTGGCACTTCCTGGACAGCATGCATTTGAGCAAGTGAAGAGGCGGTCAGCTCCCCTGCCTCATGTTCGAAGGCCTCCTCTGATGGTGTTTTTGAAGTCCCGAATAACAAACCAAGTCATACAGTAAGCGCACAAAACTAACATAAAGAGTAGCTAAGCAATTGGACTCGTTTTTTAATTGTTCTCCTTAATCCAGTATGCCGTCTCTCCTTTGTGCGTACATTTAATATGTACAACTTTACTATCTAAAATCCTGGTGAACGTGTGTGGTTTCTAGTGCAGCAAGTCCTCAGCCACCAAAAAACTCAGACCCTAAGTGCTGTGAATTGTGAAACATGAGGTATGAGGTTAAAAAAAGGCTCACAAATTGTGTAGCTTGATTTAAAAATGTACACCTGGTGTACAAAAATGGTGACAAGCAGGTTGGTGATCATTAACTCTAATAAATCTTTTGGCAGAGATCAAGCATATAATCTTTTCTTATAAAGAGACTTCATGAATGTGAATGGTTGCGTATAGCGTTGTTCACGACGTCATTTGAATCTGAGAAGGGAGGAATGGATCACACTAGCAAGAGGTTAGTACAAGCCTGTACAATAGCCTACAATACAAGCAAAAACATCAGTGATATGAAGTAGTTTCTTGGAGAACACATTTTCACGTGGTGTTGAAAGAGAGGCATTGTTAATATTCTATACTGCAGTTTTAAAATTTGCCTTTCATGCCTTTTGTTCCATTCATTTTTAGCACTTGCCCTTGTGAGTGATCCTTTTCATGGGATTAATTAGACTCCCCAGTGCAATGCACAGCCAGGACTTCACAGTCGAAAAGTATTTTTATTATCTGAAAGCCCATTAAATAAATGCTACCTGGGGTCATCTCTGAGTTAGAAATGACACCATTGCTCCTTCATAATTCTACTCCAGGCAGCAGTTCCAGTGAGAAATGTAGCTGAAAATGTGCAATGCACCGTGAAAGCAACGTAATAAAATATTATTAGGATTTATGATATATATATATAAATATTATGTTTCTGTTGTGATTATTACACTGCTTCTATACCTACTGAAAATGTAGCACTTTATGTTCAGTCTGTAGGCATCAGATAATTAGAACATAATCTCTGAGTCCGCTGGGTTCTGGCACCACAAACACAGAAATTGGGTTTGACTTTTGTTAATTACCCTCCAGCATTCTAAAGACATGCAAATCCCTATTAATTTGTCTCTGATCGAGGCTAAAAGAGATCCAAATGTTTTCACTTGCTCAAAGAAACATGAGGCAAACCATCCTGGGCAAACTGCCCTGAGTCTCTTTCGGTATCTTTCCTAGGTACATTTTAGAATTGTGTGGTTTTCTGACTGGTAATCCTGCCATTACAAAGTCTGCATTCCTTTTTCGGTAACAAATTCAACCTGCACTAAAGCAATATTCTTTTGCTTTCCTAGCTTTGCCTGCATGTCAGCTCAACCACAGTTCACTGTTACTGCAGTCCTATTCAGCTGTCTACATGTTGTAAATCCTGTTACAGATTACAAGGCTATGCAGTGGGAGTCGTACTTGCTTCTGCACAGATTTCCAAACTACCGTTGCGTGATGCATTAAAAAGAAGGTTCAAAGCCATGATTAGGCTCATGGAGACCGAGAACAAGGCTCGTGATTGTCAAGCAGAGCAGGAGACATGCTCGGTTAACGTCATTCTGTGCTCAGAACAGGCTGCACAGGGCAATGTTAACTATGCTCGCAGTTTTTTTTCGCTGCCCCCTTAAGACGATGCAGCACTCCGACAGTTAGAAGCCCTCAGCTGTGAAATGTGCTGAGCAGCCTGTACGGACAACTGATAGCACTTATTCAGCAGCGCTTCCAGCCCGTGAATATGCATGAGGGACAGTCGCCGATCCATGCATATTTATGCACCGGTGACATCTCATTTCTGAGACGGGTTGCAGTTCAGAAGAGAGAAGAAAACTAAAAAAAAAAACACTCTAATAATGTCTTTATCCCTCAAGGAGCTGTGCCAGTTCAGGAAACAGGAGGTTTATGTGGAGGTGTGCAGGACTGGGTAACAACGTCTGGATGTTCCCTGTTCTTACAATACTTCTGGCGTATTATCCCAGAGGTGGTCCATCTACAGTAAATACAGTATGGGCTCACCCCAGTGAGGTTCTGAGATCCAGTCTGATCCGGGCTTGAGGAAGCTTTCCATCTCGGTTCACTTGTTTCTCTGGGGAATTAGCTTTTAGGTGTTGTGCACTGAAGAGCTCTTCACCACAAAGGAGGCCTAAGGCATGTGGCCTCAGTTGTGGTCTCGCTATTTTCACTTCAATGTAACAAACCTGAACTCAGAAAGGAGGTGATTAACAGAACTGAAAGGGCAGATTTTATCAATATAGTGTTGTCCTTCATCTCCGCTTTGGCTATTTCATCTTTTTTTAGTGAGTATATTGTGATTGTTCCACTTTTTGTTAGCTACAATTGCTTTTTGCTATTCTAAGTGGGAGGCACTGTTGAAAACACTAGCTTAAAACAACATCTCCTATCCAGAAAACGCTTTGCCACGTTATCTGTGATCGTCATTCTCTCTTATTTGCTCCTGCTGAGAATCATACCATTTAGCTGGTCCCAGCAGATGTGTTCTCTCAAATTTTAGAAAGCTCGTTATAAGGTGCGTGTGTACTGCATATGATAATGAAGTTCATCGGTTGAGCATTGGCGCTGTTATATGTTGTACTTGCATTCACCTCATGTGTCAGGAGCAGGCAGATTTTGTTGGTTATCATGTGCCACAAGCACTTGATATTTAAAGGTCTTAAACTTGCCCTTTTTGCTAAAATTGTGGGTTACGTGATAATGAAATGAATACGGGCATAGCCTCAAAAGCTGACTCAAACCAGCAGCACAAAACCGAGTTTTATTTATTTTATTTATTTATTTCAAGGTCTTTGCATTGGCCTGCTTTTCAAGAGCAGGACTATCATAGCAATGCACCATATTTACTGTCTTACGGTATGTTGTTTCTACTTTAATGTGCAACTGAGTGCACATCGATATCATGCATTGTATGAGGCTGCCTGCGTTGTTCTGCACTCTGCAAATTACTTACATTCACGAGTTTTCAATATTCCACTAAGCAGTTACATTATTACCTGTAACACTAGGCTGGCTTGGACACACGTCAGATCAATGAATACATAATGATATCTCAATTCCAACAAAAGCAAGTGGCTCCTCCAAATCAGTACAGTTCTGCTGTATGGTTTTTACAGGGTCCCTCCAGAGATGGGTTTTTGATTTGTATCCCAAGAAACTAGACGTCTTCAACCTCTGCCCTGTTGATCCCTAGTCCAGTAGGTTTCTCTCTTATCCTAGCATTAATCCCGCATCAGCAGGGTCCGCTTGTCGGCACGCCCATCTCCATTTGGTGGTTTGAACCAAATCTTTGAGCTGACGTTGCCATTAAATGCAACCGAGAATACTCCAACCAGCGCGTGGGGTGGGTGGAGGAGAGCAGAGTGATGAAGCCAATTCAATTGACCTTCCTCATCAGACACAGAGTGATGAAGCCAATTCATAGATGGGGATTATTAGGAGGCCATGATTGGTAAGGGCCAATGGGAAATTTGGACAGGACACCAGGGTTACACCCCTACTCTTTTCGAGAAACACCCTGGACCTCGGTTTTATGTCACACCCGAAGGACGGCACCTGTTTACAGTATAGACTCCCCGTCACTATACTGGGGCATTAGGACCCACATGGATCACAGGAAAAAACCACCTTTTTCTAAATGCCTGCAAAAATGTAACGATGATCAATTAAGTAAGTTAGAGATGATTCAGATCCAAAATCAGAATACCCTTCAGTCCTCAAGGACCAGTATTCCCTTCCTTGAAACATAACCTGTTTAATTGATTCATTGCTTAAACAAGGTTTCACGAGTGATTCAGTTTGACCAATAAGAGTAACTGGATTGGGGCTGTAGGGGTTTTGTGAATTTACTGGGACAATTTATTAATTGTAGCTGTAAAGCATGAGGTGATTCTTTTATGGCGATTCGTCAGGAACAATCAGCGATGCACACACATGGATTCAATACACGAGATGCATTTATTCATACATACTGTACATCGTGCATAAAAATATATATATATAACAGTCTGCCTGGATACAGATGGCAGATCTTACTGTGACGGTTACCAAGATACAAGATATATATGATCACGAAGTGATACAAAACAAGGCATATGCATTCAGTATACCGTTCAGCTAGACTGTTTCGTTAATCAGTCTCATGAATATGAATTCTACATTAGATACTGCGTTAAAAATGCGTTACTCAATACGAATTAAATTGATATCAAACTGTATTGAGATACAATTGAATTCTCGATCGGCAATGTAGAATATTGGATTTACTTATCCAAATATGGATTTGTATTTCCCGGGGCGCGGACACAAAAGACCAGCTGGCAGGCTCCATTGCAGCAACGTCCAATCGGTGCGATGCTGGCTCGGTGCCCAACCCAGTCCTGGTGTAGTTCCGAGTTGCAGAAAGAAGGAAGGAGAAAGAGTCATTGCTCTCCCAGGAACCTACTAGTCCAGCTGACTAGTAAAAAGTCTCTATGCACAGAGGGTGGAAGAACCGTGGTTTGCTTCCGGCGTAGCGCTACTGCTGAAAACGTATTCAGATTGTCGACAAACAGTCTAAACATATACTTCGGTGATCAAGCGAAGCGACTCACGAGGTCTGCTGCAGGCTAGACCTCTGGCAAGAATTCCGTACTTACGTGCTTTTCCCTGGCTAGCGCTTTGCTGAAGCCAGAAGACACTGGAGGTCACGTGATTGTCTCTAAGGGTGTGCGAGAATGGCCGGAGAAGCCGAGTTCTGAGCTCTGCAGTCTCTTTTAACAGAGAACAAAGACAGACGATGATTGGTCTAAAGTTCAGCTGGCATTTGAGACCAACGTGCCCCGCAGGTCCCTGATTGGTTGATCAAGGTGAGATGAGATAACAATGACCTCTGACATCTAGGAGGGCAATCCAGATGTTCCCAAGAATCTCAGAGAGATGGGCGCCAGGAATGGCCATTGATCATGATAGCCAGGCATGGCTGGGCGCTTCCCCAGTTGGGAGCTGTTTCTTATCGGAAAGAAAACACTCTAAATCAGAAACTACATGAATAGTTTCTCTGTGAATGCACCACAGAGATGAGGAAAAGAGATGGGGGGGGTCTAATTTAGCCAGCAGCCATATCGCTCTGCAACTCACAACTCACAACTGGCAACCCAGTGAAGCTAAGCAGGTATGAGCCTGGCCAGTACCTGGATGGGAGACCTCCTGGGAAAAACTAAGGTTGCTGCTGGAAGAGGTGTTAGTGGGGCCAGCAGGGGGTGCTCACCCTGCGGTCCATGTGGGTCTTAATGCCCCAGTATAGTGAAAGACAGGGTGGACGGCAAAGGTTAAATAGCACAGGAGAACAAAAGCTGGGAGAGAGGAGGAGGCAGAGACGCCACTCAGGAAGTGCAAAGTGGAGAGGGGTGGAGAAAGGTGTGGAGTCAAAACCTGCTTGAGAATAGAAATTACACTAAAATAGGTTGGTCATTGAGAGAAGGGGGTGGTGTGAACCTACAGTAGTTTCAGGATGGGTTTTGTTTCTGTTTTTCTGCAATAGGAGTTAAGTGGTACTGTATATAGTTAATATGTACCACTTAATATATAGGAACAAACTACAAACACAGAGCAGACATTGGAACTGACGGGTCCGGTGCCAGGGGCAGGAGTGAGAGCAACTGTCCATGTACAGGTGACAGAGCGACAGTGCTAATGGGACAGGAAGAGGCCAGTCAGCCCCTAACTTGTTCCATAGTTAGTTATGAATTGATCTAAGGATCTTATCCAGCCGTCTTTAGAATGAAAAGACGGTACTGGCTTTAGCAACATTGCTGGCTAGGTTGTTCCCTACTCCCATAACTCTTTGTCTAACGTGTGTAAGGAGGACTCTTGAGTGAATCTTAAATGACCTTCTTCTTCATTTCCACCTGCGTTTTCCGATTCGTGTTTCACTCCTGATCTTGAGAACGTCATTTAGGTTGACTTTTCCGGTATTGCTAGCCTGCGAATGCTAGATTCCTGTCCCCTGTATTGATTTCCTAGACACAGTGAGATAGTTCAGGCTTTCACATTAACCTCTTAACAAAGATAAGTTGTGCGATTTACACCAGTATAAATATTCCAGAGTAAATGTGGGAAATTGGTGACATTTCAAAATATTCTGCTAGTAAACTCTTGTCAGGAAGGCATCCTTTCTAATACTGATCTTATTCACGCACAAAATTGGAGACAATTTGGTTGCTGTTGTAGAACATTTCTGGAAAATAACCAGAGGTCATGACACACCAGATGTCATTTCAGCACTAATAGAGCAAGTTGAGGTTATGCTTCTTTATGCCCAAGAAGAATTGGGCTCCTATACGATTACACATGTATCTCCAACAGACTTAGTTTTCAGTATTACAAAAGACAAACTATAATAAGTTACAAAGATATCAAAAATGATTTTAACAGTGTCAAATGTAGTGTGTATGCAAAGGCAGAAACAGAGAAGAAATGTTTCAAATTTAGTTGAATAAGCTGGGAACATTTTTAAAAGCCGTTTTGTCCTCAGTGCTAAAATGTAAAAAGAATGAGAAAATGAGCATATTTCAATAATTGAAATCCATCAGCATTGACCTGATTAAATTATACTGTTTGTCTTTTCATTTAAATATATCAGCTCTTAAAATTCCTTCCAGCATCCCTTAGCTATTTGAAGATGTCTGTGCAAGTTTTAAGGAGATTAAAGGGAGACAAAAGACTCATTTGAAACCTCAGTGTTTGAATAAGAAAATAAAGTGTTGAGGTATCATAGGCAAAGGACAGAAATGTGAACCAGAAGGCAAACTGTACAGTAAGACATTATGGAAAAAGAAGCAGAGATTGGGAAGTCTATTGGTGGAGCTGGCCTAGTGTCTTCACTCTATGGTCATTGCAGCCTTCTGGACACGAAGAACCCTGTATTCTTGAATCTCTTGACCAGGGATTGTGTGCCCTGTGATGGACAAGTGTCCTGTCCAAGGTGTGTGTGTGTGCCCTGTGATGGACAGCTGTCCTGTCCAGGGTGTGTGTGTCTGTGTCCTGTAATGAACTCTGGGGTTGCTGCAACCCTTCCAATCCAGATAATGGATGGATCTGTGGAGGCTGTTTCCCATGTTTCTGTCTTTCCAGATCCATCTTCGTCCCGCAAACTTCCAGGTTTCATCGGAGCTCATCTTCTTTTTGACCCTTGGAATCCTTACCAGTAGTTTTTGGCCCAGTGAGAAAAAGCATGAGTATAAACTTACTTACTGTAGCTGACTCCCTGTATAGTACTCAATTAATCCTGTTGGCAACATCTTAGACTTAGATTTGGGATTAAACATGATTGCATATTGCATGATCTACATATTTGCTGTGTTTAATGTTCAACTTTTAATACTGATGATCTTATCAGTTTTATCAGTATCAGAGTTTGGGAGAATTATTCTGAATTATGATTTGATCCATTCTGGTCCTTATGTGATACCATTGCAAACCTTGTCCACACATGTCCAGTTTTGTAGGACATATTGATTTATCAGAGGTGTTACAACTGAGACCTATTACTGTTAGCATTTATACTGTTCCCTTCCTCCATCGTGAGCGTCAGGTATGCCTGGTTTTAGTGATGGGTACAGTAAAAAGGCGTATTTCACACAAGACTTCGCACATCTCTCCTGGTGAAAGCAGAGTCTCTGCTCCAGGGTATCGTTATGTCAGTTTGACATACAGTAGATGAAACAAAGGAGAGAGGTGGGGGGGGGGGTCCTTCAAGTACAGATTCCATGTAGAAAAAAGCCGTGGGATCTTAATTAATGGGACTCGGCAGCATCTGTTTGTAGCCTTGGCAACGCCAAACTAAACATGGAAGCAAATGTGTCTGGAAAAAAAACTCCTGTTAACAGGGAAACAACACAACCTGTATACAGCTGCTGCTGTATCATCCTCTCTTCAGCCTGCTTCCTCCTTCCCCCCCTTGCCAGCTTACAGACAGGTACATCAGGGTAATTTGCTGGAGGAGCTTTGATTCTTGTCAGATAGCCTCTGCCATGCCACCATAATCATCACTTCCTATTCTCATGAATATTGAGGCCTGATGATGTCAAACTATAGGTTTTACATCAATAGCTGATTGCATATAATGTCTTTTGCATTTTAAATTGTAAGCAGTCAGGCTGTTTTTCTCAGGGAAACAGAATACTGCACACAAGTCATGTGATTGCAATACTCATTGTTTAGTATCAGAGTGAAAGTTTCCAAAATATGTTGATTAAAGATCTGTAAAAACTGCCATATAGAAAGACAGGATTTTATTCAAAACAAGAATATTTAATGATGATTGCCTGCTTATTATTGGCATGACTGGAGATGGCCCGATTGTGAGAGAAATTTCCCGGAGGATAGGATGTTCTGCTTCAGCAGACCTGTGAAACTAGAGAGAAAGCCAACCAGAGAAACTGAACAACCAGCTCCATAAGGGACAGGCCATTTCCTAGAAAGCACAGGTTCCCAGGACCATCGCATCATTCTGACCGGTTTCAGACTAAAGTTAATATGACACAAGAAAGTCCAGGAAAAAATAACCTGTACCTTAGCAGAACGACTGTTGCTCACTGTCTGCATGAAAATGATCTGTGTGCTTGGAGGCCATTCAGGTGTGACACGCTGACAGCTGAGATAAGTAATTGCCGCCTTTTGTGGGCCAGAGAACATCTGAGGTGGCGGCAGAGAGAAGGAGATGGAGTATTTTATTCACCGGTGAATGCTATTTTGCCCTTGACAGACCTAAAGGAAGACAATGTATGAGGAGCTGTGGGGTGAGCGTTATGCTGACTATTCTGTTCAAATTGAATCATATCATGACCTTACTGCATGCCCAAGTCGGCAATGACATCACAATAGGCCTTTAGCAGCACAGCACCATCAAAACGCAGGTAGTTACTGCACACACTGTCATAATACAGCATTACTGCCACACCAGCCATTACTGCGCAGACGGTTACAGTACAGCATTACCGCCACACCAGCCATTACTGCGCAGATGGTTACAGTACAACGTATTTTAATTGTAGGTTTATTTTCATTGGATGTTATTGAAAGGAATTACTTAGAGTTGTGAATAGATGTGGATTTCAATTATTTAAAACACATTTGTTAACCATTTTTTTAAACAAGGCACATTATCTAAACCATAGCCCATGTAGATATGCAATGTTTTTTATTCCTGTTTCTTTGGGGGGTATTTATTAATCAGGAAGGCCTGTATTTATATAGTCAATATAAATGTGCTGCATGTGCCCAAACCCTCAACCCATTGCTGGCACTGTGTGCAGCTTCAAAGCACAGCAATAGCTCAGCTGTGGGCCTCCCTGCCTGAATTTATCCTTCCCTTCTCTGTGGATGCTGTCCTGTTTCCTACAGGAATCCCATCTGTGATGCCAAAAGGACTGGGAGGGAATGGACTGACGCACATGTGTCAGTGGAGAAGTGTTTTTCTATCCATTTGGGTGCTGTTTGTGTGTGTGAGTGTTCCATGTTGATGCCCCTGTTTGGGGAATAGAAGCTGGGATGTTACTTGACATTTTGAAATGTACTGTACATAAAGGAGAATGGATAGGAGTCTTGCCATTTGTGGTTCTTCAGCCTTGAAATTGCGTCACAGGCGTTGCACTTGAGTTCGTTGTGACCTTGAACAAATATGCATGTGCTTTGGGTTTCTTATATTATTTATTTGGAAGGGGTCTGCCAAATTTCTGTTCTGTGTTTCATAGATCATGTACTTCAGCAGTATATGAAAACAAAGTAAATAGAAAAGTTATACTTAATAATAATAATAGCTTACACTTACTGTATATAGCGCTTTTCTGGACAATCCACTCAAAGCGCTTTACAGGTAATGGGGACTCCCCTCCACCACCACCACCACCAATGTGCAGCATCCACCTGGATGATGCAACGGCAGCCATAGTGTGCCAGAACGCTCACCACACATCAGCTATCAGTGGGGAGGAAAGCAGAGTAATGAAGCCAGTTCAGAGATGGGGATTATTAGGAGCAGCATTATTATTTTAATTATTATTACCAGCAGCAACCTTAGTTTTTCCCAGGAGGTCTCTCATCCAGGTACTGACCAGGCTCACACCTGCTTAGCTTCAGTGGGCTGCCAGTTGTGAGTTCCAGAGTGATATGGCTGCTGCTACTTAAGAGTTAAGGCAACTTTTAGTGTTCTTGAACAGTGTCTAAATCTGTTAGGTTTTGGGAGAAAGGGGGCAGAAATAATTAGAAATAGTTTTTAATAGGTTTAATATGTATGTTCTGCTTGTAATTAATAAAGGTATGCCTTTTCAAACTGTTACAATTGAACCATAGAGCTGTGAAACTGGGGCATATACAGTATGCATACCCTGTGTATCTTACATGATTTATTCCATGTAATTCTTTCACTGTGTGGTTTTAATGAACTTTGAAAATGAAGCAGTGTTATCACAGGGCGATTCCAGACAAGAACAGTTTTGTATATAAGCAGTCTGTGTGGTGGATGTGAACAGACAGTGGAAGATGGAAGAGTTTTGTTTAAATGCTTTTTGTTGTAAATGTGTGACTGTCTTCACAGGTATTTATTTTAGTGCTTCCTTGTTGTGGTCTTGTAGAACAATAACAGAAATGGAAGAAACAGGACGGAAACATTTTGCTGACATTTTAAACAATGTTGTGTTTAGGCTTCAAACAGTATCGGTGGAATTGACATTTTATTGGTTTTATATCCCAAGGAGATCAAAAAACATATTTCTTTCTTCATTCTGTTAAGAGATTAAAAGCACAGTCCTAGCTTTCATTTTAAAGACTTCATTCCTGTATCTCTTCCGATTATCTTTGTCCCAGGCTGTTCTAGAACATTCTTGCAGTCTCCCTTAGAAGTGGTTGCCATTCTTCTTGTACAGAACAGCCAAGAGGGACAACCGTGCTCTCCCCTTGCTCAGTGGCAAATTGTTACAGATAGGCTGGGGGGAAGAGGGAGGAGGGGGGTTAGAGATGGAGGGGGGGGGTGGGAGCAGTGGGGTACCACAGCTTAGCCACCGGATCTCGTAAACAGGCGCACTAATCAGGGGTAGCTCCGTTTCATTAGCTAATTAGCGTAATTACTGTTTCTCCTAGAGAAGCTCACTTAAAGAGGATCAGCTTTTGACTAATGGGCTCAGACAGAGCTCAGAGACTCACTGGCTTCAATCTATTTGTCCTTGCCATAAAGATAATGGGGAAATTATTTTTCTTTATATAATATTTCACAAGTTCACCTGTAGAATAATTTTTCAATTTCTTGTTTATTTTTAATTCGGTTTCAGAAGGGGTTAATCTGTAACAAAGCTCAAGGTCAAATATATTAATGTAATATTACTTTTTAAGGACTTTAAGTGGTTCTTCTTTTAGTGTGCAGAGTAACACTACACTATAATAACTTAACTTATGCTTTGTTGTCTATTATTTTAATATTGCTGCCGTTCCTTTTTTCTGCGAACGAACAGAATCTAAATTATGGAGACAACCTACAATCATGACACTGCTATTATCTAAGCACTCTTTTGCTCTTCTTTTAAAGGGGTTGGCATTAGCTTGACTCAGTATTTAAGGACATTTGATTCTTTGGCAAAATAATCCCTCTTCGACAGTGAAACAAAGCCCTGGATTAAATGAAATCCTCAATTCCAACGACTAACATTAAATAACAAATCCAGTTCCTGATATCCAGATATCCGGCAAGTAAGAGCCACAGGTGTCAGAGAAAAACAAGTACTGTAATTCCAAGTTTGAGCCGATTTAATAATTTGCCTTTAGCGATAGTTTGGTGGCGGGTGGGTCAGAGGTGGGTCACAGTCTGGGCAAAAGACAAATTACGTTCAGTTTTAGTAGATATGTGATTTGAATTGGCGTAGTTCACCTGGCTGTGGAGAACAATAACCTGGCCATAAAGAGAAAGCTGTCAGAACCCCCCGCCTTCAAGAAAGGATGAGCCAGAGCGAGAGTGAAGATGGGGTCGAAGCGAGGCTGATAAAGTGAAATGCTCAAGCGATTCAAGTTGGAATTTGATACAGTATTTATACATGAGTAGGCGGAAGTGGGCGAGATTAGGGTCTGACCTTCTCCTGAACCTTGTTTAAAACTTCATCCACCAAGAATTATAGTTCTCCATAAACAGTAAGAGCCCGTAACAGTTTCAAGAAAGAATTTATTAAGTCCATTACTTCCAAATTAATTGGTGGTAACGTGATATTGATGCATATTTAGAATGAGTTCCACCAGAAAATCACAGGACGCATGCAAGAATATCTCACATTGTCTGATTTGATTGATTTAACGACTTATGAAAACATTCTGTTAACGACTGGTTATGATCAGACGTTTAGTGTTAACAACCACAAATGAATAATACTGACTGAGTCTCCCATTTAGTGTAAGAATCAAATAGTCTTTTTCACTTTTTCCTGCAAAGACACTGTTGAATCATACAATTGTGCAAAAACAACCGTCAAGACTCTTCAAATTGTCATGGCAACGCTTGGGAAATCAGCGATTACCTGCGGTGCCGATTATGGAGACCAGCACATTAATTAACAAATTTATTCATGATCGGTGTACGTCAAATGGAATAATCTTGCACAGCCACTCTTTAAGGATCATTTTAATCGCAATCGAAATGCTCTGTATTTTCCATCAGTCTATCCAAACGGCTCATGACAGATTCTTCTAAACCGGACCCTAACACTTCTCCAAAGTAATTGTTTACGGTCTTAAAAGTCAATCAATGAGAAACAATTCTAATGAATATTTCAGTTGCTTTTTTGAACTATACTGTATATATGTATACTGTAGCTGTACCAATGTACAGTATATCACTTATACCTTAACCCTAGCACTGACCCAAATGATATTACTTTGTTGGGTACATACTGTAAGTTAGGACTCCTCACTAAAGACTTACTCATATTGGATGGCCAGAGCATCACTTGATTGAAGCTTCTCAGCCTTTTGGTTAAGATCAAATGTAGTAGCACTTAGAATGATACTGAAAGGTTTTAACCTTTTTCCAATTGCAAAACTATAAGACCCTGTATTATGTGGCATTTATTTTAAAATAAAATGTGCTGTTTAGCACAAGGTTTGCAATTTGCACGTGAGGGTAAATTATTTTTTTCTGGGCTCTGTGAATTACTTGAAGACGAGGAAGGCCCATTTTTGAGCCAATGTCCCCTCTGTGTGCTTGAGCCCCTGTGGAATCTTTTTACAGGAGCACTGTTAAACACAAAGAAATTGCTATTGAAGCCAACCCAAAAGAGAGTCATGCAAAATGCCCAAGAAATAAAATAAAGTAGGGACTGCAGCTGTCCAGTACACATTTTTTGCCATGGCTAATTAATTAATTTAATTGACTTACTGCTGAGTGATATTGCATACGGTCCTTCTGTGTAGTATCAGAATTTGATGGGATATAGCATTTGTGAAAAATAAGTTTTAATAATGTCACAAATACATTTTGTTCTTTTTTAAATACACTTCAGCAACATCAAGAAATGTTTTTTGTTTTTGGTGTTTCTTGATGTGTGCAATGCATCTGTATCTTGCAGAATACTTCTTTTGTGCCATTTCTTAAGAGTGTACAGTGGAAATCTGAAGAAAGCTGTGCAGGATTTTGTTTGTCATGACTCATAATTCCTTTGTGTTTTCTCTGTTTGCAAGAAACATATGCTCCATTTTTATTTAAGAAAATGAATCGAACTATATTGAAATTGTCGATTTTATTTTTGTTTTGTATTTTTGCCATTTTTGAAAATGTCAGTGTTTCGCAGTGAACTGCACTAGAGTCTTCATAATGTAATGTTTGCTTAGAATGTTATTTTGTTTAAAGCAGGTTGTCCATGTTTTTATCAGTCACAGCCTTTATTCAGTCTTAAATTAGGGGTTCTTTGAGTGAAATCCCTCAACCTCTCAGCTCACAGGTTGAGATGTATAGTCCCTAGATAAGGGGTCTCCAGTGTTGTCTTGATTTAAATTTTTTTTGGTTAACATCAGTTGTTTCTAAAGAGTGGGAACAATTACATTATGTTCAGTTTTGCGGGTGACTTGTTAAATTTAGTAATTTTGAAATCATCATCCTGGACCACGCTCTGAGAACCCTTCATCCATGCGGGCCCTGATTCACTTAATTGAACAGATGACTTACTTAATACACCATTAACTTAAAGGTGCTCCCAATTGTTAAAGAAAGGTAACCAAGATGACTCACTGTACTGTATGGGGCACTCCAGGACCAAGGGTGGAGATACCCGCTCCAGATATTGCAGCTTCAAGTCTGGAACTGTATCTCTCATGAGCCAACTGTTCCCGGTATTCTCCGAGTAGTGGTGCTGGCTGAGAGACTTGTTACCTTACGGTTGCATCAAGGTCGAGAGATGCATCGCTCATCCAGTAGGTTTTGACTCGCCTATAAAGCACAGTGGAGCTTGCATTATATGAAGCAGCAAGAGGCTTGACCATGATTGTGCTAGAAGAAAGCATGCACAGGCCTTGTCTCCCCACTCCATGCATTCTTCTGTTCTTATCTGCGCTCCCTTTTTAGTCCTGAACAAAGAAGACTGCAAGGGGACCTGTCACAAGTGTTCAAAACCCTCAAAGGCATTGATTAATGGCAACCCTGTGGATTTATTCCGAGCGAACCAGGGAACACTAGCGGAAATGACAAGGAAGTGCCTTTGAAACCAAGAACAGGAGGCATGAAGAGTTGTGGGAGTGTGGGAACAAGCTGCCCAGCCGTGTTGTTGAAGTCAACACCTTGCCGATGGCTTATTTCAAGCAGTAGATGGATGAGATCCTTGGATCAGCCAGTGACCAATTACCAAACAGGCAGATCTTACATTCCTCTGCTGATGGATACAGAAAAATGGTTTGCAAGTAAAGATAAAGGAATACCCCCCCCCCCTCCAACAAATAAATTATTTGCTTTCACTGAACTACTTCTCCCGTACAGTCACTTTCTGTATAACACAGCTTTAGTTTTACATCTCAAGATCAGTAACATCAGAGAATCAGTGGACAGGCAAGGCACACACCAGCAATGCACAGGCTTCACTCTAACAAATCTTTCATTTGTAACCACTGGACCATCTAGTCTTCTCAGCATGGGCTCCAGTGTGTTGTGCAAGTGTGTATGTATAATACATATGCAAAGTTCACTTTGCTTTGACTTTGGCCCCTATTGTTCTATTATACAACTGATGGGAGGGCACTGAGAGAGCACAAGAAAGGCGTCAGTTTGGAGTCAAAATTAATTAATGGATTAAAATTCCGGAAGTGTTGGGAGTTTAGCAGATCTGCCTCTTAACTTCACTGCAGGTTAGCAGAACATCTGTGTTGACAGCTGTTTTCTCCCCTGACAGCACAGGGGGGTTTCGTTATATTTTTTATGATGTATGGCGAACTATGTGAGCTTATCAAGAGAATTTCTTCCAGCGTGCGGGTGCTATTGTCTCTCCCTCTGTTCTTCTGAGAGATGCATTCAGCAGAACAAAAGTGGATTAATTAATAGAATTCTCACAGCATTGATAAGCCAATGAGTGGCTCAATCACTCTTACTGGCTGGCACAGTGTAATCTGTTTCTTTGCATGGGCATCAAAGTGGATTAGCACATCAGATCTGAACTTGCCCTAAAGATGTACAGGAACTCTTTTCATCTCCTTGTGCGCAGTTTGTCTGACTAGTTTTGCCCGCCGTGCCACTGTATGCAGATTTGTTTCAATTAAATCCTTCAGCAGGCGTGCAGGGGTTATCCTGTAAACGTGTCAGTGTCTCCAACACTGGGGCGGAGTGGCTCGTATTATAACAACATCAATAAGAACATAAAAAAGGCTTACAGCAAAAAACACACCCTTGGGATCTTAAGAGCTCTTCCACATATACTGTAGCACTCAATGTATTTTTCTTTTACAGAGCCTTATATGAATCTAACGAGCAACCTCCCCAACAGTATGATTTTCTCATAGTGTTCCCTCACATGTTGAATAAATATCAGCTTTCTTCATGGCTCTGTATGACCATATGAGGACCAGTGTGCTTGATCTTCATTCTTTTTGTTCTTGGTGCTGTGTCCCTATTACAGTATATTATCCAAGGCAGGAATATGCACTGTGCCTGAGGGATTCTTTGAGGTTGGGTGTGACAGCACTGAGTTTTAGTAGGTACATTTTTTTCCCTTCTGTCAGCTCTGCATCTATGACCTATTATACAGCTATTACCTTTCCTTATATATCCCCTTGTGCTGCTGGATAATTTGTTTCAAATGACTGTGAGAGGTGACCTTTCAGTTACTCGAAGGCTTCAGTCAAGTCCTTGGCCATCATCTACTAAGCTGAATTAAATCCTTTGCAGCTGTCTTTGTATCTCCTGCTGTTTAGGGCAGAAAAAAAGTGTAGTTCGAGTCAAGTCCTGGGTATCGTATACTGCACATTTGCCTTGATATTTCTGGTTTTCTTCCTCATTACTTTCCTGCGTTAATTGGTGACTGAGGTCGAGCTTCCAGCACAAAGCAAAGAACATGAGTTCTGGAAGAGGAAACCATTTAACAAGAAAGAATTGAGGTTTAAATGACAACTGGATATGAAACACTGCTTTGTCACATGGATGCTTGTCTATACCACTATACCACTCCCAGTGCCTAGAAACATCTTTCAATGAGCTAGATCCACGTACAGTACTGTACCTTTCTCCCTTGTTTCCAGGGCACCAGAAATAAGTCACAGCCCAGTCCTTTTCTGTTTCACTGAAGGTGTTCAATTTTTACAGGTCACAGAGGAGAAGCTTCCACAGCAAAAGTCCAGTTGGATGATGCTCTCCTTGAAGCAGAGACATTCGGACATTAAAAGAGAATGATTCCCTCCATGGACACTAACATATAGGTCTCTGTAGGATTGTTAGACTACTCTCGGTTTGCTTAACCTCAGGAAGTGGAAGTGGGGTCTATGATACAATAAGCTTTAAGAGATTTGCCTCCCCTAATGAACTGTGAGGGGATTCTTGCCTCTGAGTCCTAATGGAGTAGGCTAGGTGAATGGAGAGGCCTGCCTTTCTTCACCTAGAAGAGTATGTTCATCTTCTTTTTTAAAATAAGGCAGCAATTACTACTATATACTACTAGCAATAGTAATAAAACTGCCAAGCGTAACTGTAAGCGTGTATTGAGAAAAATGGCTTGCATTATTTACAATGGAGCCAGAGAGACTATCGATGTTTGCTGTGTGTGTGGTGTAACCATTATCAAAAAGTCCTCGTCTCTGCTTTTAATTAAATCACCGAAGGCCAAGGGGAAATATCTGCCAGCCTTCTTCTTTTTCCAGTTAGAAAATCTTGAATTGCCATGAAATAGCCAACCCTAATTGTCAGCAATGAATTGACATGTGTAGATTAGAAAATGTCCTGACAATTAATTGCTTGCAATTATGAACAGCAAGCCCTGCTAGTAGTATTTTCCAAGTGTAAAACCACTGTGATATGAAGTCCCACCCTTATACAGACCCACACTGATCTCAGCCTTCACTTCAATACAATTTACTGTATAATCCAGTGCTGCGCTTTCCTTAGGGAGCAACATCAAAGACGATTCTAATACCTTGCATTCCGGCTTTCCCTCCTGTGAGGTACCAGCATTTTTTTTTGAAGTCTTTACACATTTTGTGGAAATAGGGATCCTGTGCAGCAGTCTCACAGCTTGAAGGGACGAGGGCAGCTGGTTCACTTTATCTGAGCTGGCACTGAGACAGCTGGTCTCCAACTGGGGACACAGAAGATTCCTCTTCAGAAGGGAAGATGTGGGTGGGGACGAGAGGGAGAGCACAATCTTAAACCCCGGATGTAATTTGCAACCAGGTAGCATGTCTTCCAATTCAGGGCCGCTGTGTCCTCTTGAAACACAAATACCGTTACCTACGGTATCCACTCATGAACTCAATCCTCCAGATTGGCAAGAAACAGCAACTCAGGAAGACAGAAACGCTTGATTTGGCTAACACGTTTGGCAAAAGCAATTTACATGTGCACCCTTTATACAGCTGGGTATTTTACTGGAACAGTCCTGGTGCAGCACCTTACTCAAGGTTACAACAGCAGTGTCCACTGGGATTTGAACCCTCCATGTTCCACAGATGTGTGTGCAGGACCCTGATCGCTGCACACAAGCCACATCCGGTCATTCCAGGACCGACCTCTTCACGGAAAGTGTCAAAAGTCCTAAGGCAACCAGGTCTTCCCCATGGCTGGTGTATCCCCCATCGAAGGACAAAAGCGCACTACCAATGTATTAATTTCCCCATTTGCTTTAATGCCCTTTGTTATTTCAGCTAAGGCGAAGTCTTCAATGATGAAATGTGAAAACGCCTCTCTCAGAACCACTTCTACATGTACATACTGCACTGCATATGTATGGAACATACTGTATATCTGACCAGGCTCTCTGATACACTCTGGATGTTACTTTTGGCTGCCAAGCTGAGTTAGTCTGTTTTACTGGTGTGCTCTTTCGCCTGCTGTCCCCCAAGTTGTTTTTTTGGACATTTTTCTTAGGGGTCTGGAATGGGCTTTTATTACAGCAAGCCGAGTGTAAAAGCTGATTGCCTGCCTTTATAGTACTGTATGTGTGTGTCTGCGCGCATGTTGTAAGCTGATTTTTTTGAAGAAGGGGGGTGGTGGTGAGAGATTGCTCTAGCCTCTGTGTTGCAGTTCAGCGTGGCTCACTTCTAGTGATCTGCAGTGATTCTGCCTGTGAAATATTAATGAGGCTACAGACACCACTGCTCGCTCTATTTCTCCGACTCTCTCTCTCTCTCTCTCTCTGTCCCTCTCCTCGGCTCTCGGGCCCTAGCTTCCCTCTGCCATCCTCCTTGCTCCGGCTCCCTCGTCCTTTCTGTCCGCGTCTGCCTCCCTCTTTTCTCCCTTGCCGTCTGCTCCTGTCCCCCTGGCCTGCGTCTTTGCCTCATGCACTCTTCTCTCTCTCTCTGGCTCTCCCTCGGCTCGGCTGCTTTTGCGACCTCCTCCAGTTCTCCCCCCCCCCTCCCCCGCTGCCTCCGTCCCTCTCTCTCAATCTGTGCCTGTCTGGTTCTGCACGCTCTCTCTCAATCTGTTCCTCTGTGCTCAAGCCTTCTCTCGTTCCCTGTTCTGTAGTCTTCTCTTTCTCTTTATTGTATGTCTCTCTTGTCTTTTCTCAAACCCATTTGTCTCTTTCTGAGCCTCTGTCAGCGAACACTGGCTTCTCTTTTCCCTATACTACATTAAACTATAAAGTATATGCAGGGTATATGCCATTTTCTGTATTCAGGAAGTATACCTTTATTAATTTATTTGCTTGCCCATCAGACAGCCTCGTTCTTCCTTAATTTTACAAAATGCAGGTGACAGACTAAAACACAAGAAAAAATGCAATCATGTGATGTTAACAGCTTTTTAATAACCTCCTGTTTTCTAAGGTGTAGTGGCTGTACAAGGAATGAGTTTTAAAAACGCTTTTATGTCTGTTTCAGCCTGTGCTTTCACATGCCGTGATGCTATGGCAACATATTGCACTGAAAGTCAAATTTAGAAGCATTTGCAAGTAGGCAAATACATCTGTCTGTTAAACAGGGTTTGAACACCCTCGGTGAGATGGCAGCTGCAGTTTGTTAAATGTGTGGAATAGCACTCCCAAAGACAAAAATGGGAACATGTCCAGCACACTTGTTGCATTTAAACAATAAAAAAACCCATCCTGCTGCATATTGAGCGCTGCTACCTTACCTTAGAGTGAGTGGTAAATATCTAAACATTTAATAATCTGTGAGACCAACATAAGACTGCCTCTTTGAAAATACACCTAAGAATGAATTTATTGATATACAAAAATCTCTGAACCTTTTTGATTAAAACAAGGACAATGAGAAATTTGGCAAGTCTTGCAAAAATCAAGTCTGTTTTTATTTTAAAGCAATTTGCCCAGAGGTTGCCCAGCAAAAAAACAATATTAAATCAGGAAAAGAGGAATAACCCATATGCGAACTGTAGCACATGACTGCATTTTAAGAGTGTAGCTAGCTGCAATTCTTGTGAAGGCGTCTGTGACTGTCGGCCGGTGTCACTCTGTGGGCTGCAGAATACCCGCAGTGCTGGAGATGCAGTTCTGCTGCAATCCGAGCTGCAGACTGTTTTTGCAGGGGAGCTCGGTTGGCTTCCTGGAAGGCCGCCTGGCTTTCCTTTCCACCCAAGCCCTCGCTCTTTTAATTGGTCTAATTACCTTATTAAGGGGAAGAACGCCACTTTGATCCAGGCCTGGAGAAGATTTCAAGCCACTGCACCGTGAACACAAACGTGCCTTTCACAGCAGTGACTTTAAAGGACCTTGGCCAATTATTAACTATGGCAGGTCGCGGCAATAATTTCCTTTTAATTCAAGTTAAAAGGAAAAACCTTCTGTTGACATGCACACAAGGAGACCCCACAGACCCTACTGTATGTAAATTCCCTGTCACTAAAGACATGAGTCTAGTCCATCTAAGTAAGAATCACTTGCATTAACCCTTTCATGGCTGGCTAATACAAAAATGCTTTCTCTTCAATAGTAGATAGTATACAAGAGGCTATCTTCCTGTCTGGGGATGCTTATGTAAAGTGATGGCCTATCAGGGCTCGGCTTTCCCTGTCACACCAAGCTCAGTGGTGGATTGAAGCAATTTTACACACTCCAGAAACTACAGGGGCTAAAACACACCACCCACCACACAGCAGCTTACAACATTACCATTCTCAGCTGTATGACTCCAATGTATATTCGTATCTAGATGTGGCAGGCAGCATGGTGCTGCAGTGGTTAGCAGTGCTGATGCCCTGGGTTCATTTCTGGACCTGGGGTGCTGTCTGGGTGGAGATCGTATGTGTGTTCCTGTGGGTTTGCTCTAGGTACTTCAGTTCCTCCCACAGTCCAAAGACATGCTGGTACTGTATGTAATTGGCTTCTGGAAAAATTGGCCCTGGTGTGGGTGTGTGTGTGTGTCCTGTGATGGACTACTGCATCACTCAACTAATTATGTGACTTGTCTAAAGATATTAGTAGACTTACGCACCTCAATTAGTTTACTTTTGCCATGGCAAATGGGTTTAAATGCTTTATGCATTTAATTTGTATTTTTTTTCTTTATAGTTTTTTCTGGCATTTACCCAGTACTATTTAATAATGTGTACTGTATATGTCACTCATAAACAGCTAAATAAAATGGGACAGCATAGAAAGGGTGTGAATACAGTACCTGCACATGGCATTCATCATATTGGTTTTCTTGTAGCATTGTTTGTCAGCATGAGCTGTGAGGAAGATAGTTCATAGGTCTATAGGTCCTGTATTAAAAAACATCAAAGGAACAATTTGATTAGGACCTTGATCTGGTGGGTTTACTTCTTGCTAAACTGCTTGCTAACAGTCTTCATTTGGTGATTTACATTATGTGTCAAATGTACAAAAATCTATGAACACTGAAAGGAGATGAAGGCATCTTCGTCTGTTAGGCAGATTGAACAACATTTTTTCGTCTCTTTGAGAGCTGCAAGTTTAAAAAAATTAAAAATTGTGCTGCAGTACCCTTGTGTTAAACCAATAAAATATGGGTGTTCTGGTAAAGGTTAGGGAACTGAATAAATGGCTGTAATTAAAACAGATGCAATTACATTGTTATCACTTGAATTATATTATTCTCACATTTTGTTATGCATTACCATTGCTGAAAAGGCTCATCCAAGCTACTTATGTAAAGCAATTGAACTTGGCTGCAATTAATACCTTTCCGTCATGGTGTGGTGAAGAATCTACCTCCCCTGAAATCCTTTTAAAAGGGAGGCACAGCAACAGCAGAATAAAAACTGAAGTGTTCTTAGTATGACAGCGGTGAGGAAGGTTGCAGGTTCAAATCCCGTGGGGTTTCTGTTGTGTTGTTGATCATGTAACTTTGGCCAACTAAACGCAGCTATATAAATTCTGGCATAATATGTATGGAAGAAAAACAGGTACAGCCATGTCCTGGTATACTTTGGAGATGCATTCTAAAAAATTGAACCATATAGCGAATCAAAAAATGACATAGCAATTTTCCCCCATAAGGATTAATGGAAAAGAGGGGGGTTAGGTACTGGGACACAGAAATACAGTCAACACACTGGCATAAAGAATGTTGGTCCATTCATTATTTTCCTTTATTCAGTAGCAGTGTACAAAATGAAAGTTGTTGATGAATGAATGTTTATATTTTTGCTTCACACGATTTGTTTCATGGATAGTTAAAGGCATGACACTATAAATAACAATTTACCCTTCTGATTACATGGCATATTTCTGATTATAGTGTGGTAATTGACATATGTAGTGTGTTCAAGTACTACAGTACCCCATTCCAGTCTGTGCCCACTTACTGACCAAGAGCCCAAACCCGTGAACGCGTGTATCCGTGGCGACCGGTGCTCTGGGCTCTCCAGGCACTGAACTGTTGTTGCTGTTGTCTGCGTTCTCTCTCAGGTTTCCTCGGAGCAGCGGAGACACCAGATGTGCTAGTCCCTGACAATTGACCCCCCAGCGCCCCCCTCCCTGACCCCCTCCCTCCCTCCCACCACAGACTGCCACCGCGCACCCTCTCCTGACGCCCGCCCCCTGATGGATTGGGACCGCAACGGCCAGCTGGCGGACAGCGACCGACTCACCTGTTGACCCCTGGGGGAGAACACGAGAGACTCCCCACCCTTGAGAAGAAGACAATCCCAAACCGCTGAAGTTTTTTTTTTTCTTTTAAAAACAACAACAACAACAACTAAAACTCTCACACACACACACCCTACCCGAAGGCACCTCTCGTCCCATGGATCAGTGAGAGACGTGGGACCGGGCGAGAAACACGAGCGAAACAGCAACACCGCCGCCATCTTGCAGTGGTCAGAGGCAGGGGGTCTGGACCAGTGACTCGTTGAGATCTGCCGCTCGGAAGAACAGGGGGCACAGCTGCCATGGGGGATCTAGCCAACAGCGCAGTGGAGTTTTACCCCAAAAACCAGCGGGGCAGCAGCGCCGGGGCAGGAGGGGGCAGCGATGCCAACCACACGGGGGGGTTTGGCGCAACCCTGGAGGAGCTGAGGACCTTAATGGAACTGCGGGGCGGGGAGGCTTTGCAGAAGATCCAGGACAGTTACGGCGACGTTGGCGGGCTCTGTCGCCGGTTGAAGACCTCCCCCAATGAAGGTAAGCCCCTCCTGACATCAGTCGGTACTTAAGGCTGCAAAAGGCTGATTCAGTCACTTGGATTGGGGTTCCTCGGAGGAGGTAAAACACGTTTTCAGGGAGCACGAGCTCAGGCACCGAGTGTGCCTGTGTATGGTTCTAATTGTGATGTCAAAAGGAAAGACATGTCCATTTAGAAAAAAAAAAGCTTTTTCAATTGATCAGTACCCAGTAACGTTTATTGCTTCCATTGGCTGCTACCTAATCAATGCAAAGGTTTGCCTGTGTCATTCTGAGTCCCTCGCAGGAATCAGAATAAGGATGATGAGTAATGTTCTCATATATCCCTAATACATGTGCATCCCTCCTAATTACATTATAGATAGGAGACATAGGTACCGGACAAAGAGCTAAGAAGATCCTACCCTCTGGTGAGAATAATCATGCTGCTGTAATTGCAATCTGCTGTATTCAAGGGTCATTTTGCAAAATGCATTGCGTGGATCAAAATGCCAGATCAAAAAGAGCTTCCCTCCATTTTTCCCCACAACATTTCTGTAAAGGTGTAGCCTTCTGCATGTCAGTTTGTGTCAGGCCATACATTATGCGTGAGGGGGAGCTACCAGTGATTGATTTCTAAGTGATGCTTTGTTTGTTCTCATTACACTGTGCACCTGTGTTATCTCTCCATCATATATACTGTAGTTAACAAGGAGGATCTAAATACACATACACAGGGACAGCCAATTATGTAGAGTGAGACAAAACTTCAGCATTAACCTTCACAAAACACAGGAGGAGGAGAAAGGAGCTGACAAAGGAATAATCTTGATAAACCCCAAAAAACCCGAAATGTTTGAAACAGAACTGATCTTACTTTCACTATACTCCCATAAATGCTCAGTTGGAGCACTGACGTATGGTATTACAATGTACTGAATGAAATAAAAAAATACATTTCATTTTTTGTAATGCTTTTCACCACTACTCAAGAGACTGTGCCTCTTTTGTGACTCCTCAGCCCAACGTCCTGTCTCATGCTTGAATTTCTGAAGCGCAGCAGTCCAGTGAACGATGGAGATGCGCTGTCTCTGCTAGAGCATAGTAGATCAGAAAGAACAGCTTCCTTGATGCATTGAGGCAGGACTGTAAGAAGTCGACTGGAAAGACATATCTACATTTTCCCGATCTGTGAACACTGTTCTTTATTTACCTTTCTTACCACAGTTGAGACAGTATCTTGCTATTCACCAGTCACTGGATGGTCTGTATAATTATGCACCATTCTTGAAAAGCGTTCATCACATCACATCAAATACTTAACTGCTTTTCGCATTCTAAAATAACAGAAACGTTGAATATACAGTAGGAGTTGAGTGCTCCAATGTCATTGGTGAAGAACGTCTGTTACATGTATATATGGCAGTGCTGCTGAAACTCTAGAGCTCCATTCCTCTTAACTAGATAAGCAACTGATGCTGAGCACAAGTCAATGGATTCAAAGATACTGTACAAGGTTAAAGTCTTGCTTGGAGCCTGATTTTAGCCATTTCTTCTTTTAATTGATATCCGTTTCTGCAAAGCTAACTACCTGTCTTTTCTTCACTGCATGGTTCTGGGTATGGAGTCATAAGACCCTAATTCTAAAGACCAAAGTGTGCTCCAAGGACTCAAGCTCCTGTTCTGGGTGGTACACACAGGAACCAGTGGGTTCTTTAACCTGTCAGATAGAATGGGTCCCTATCCCTTTGTGATACAAAAACCTCCAAGTGTCCCCATACATTCTTTTTTTTTGGGGGGGAGGGGGGGTTCCTTTCCTCAGGACCATACTGAAATTAGCAGTGTTACACTTTCTGGCCCCTTGGCATTGTTGCTTGCGCTTCTGTATGAAACGGTGCGCTCCAAACTCCAATCCATTGTTTCCTGCCTCCAGGTGGATTAAAAAAACAAAATCTCCCGGATTAATGAGAGGATTTTTTCCCACCCTCCCTCTCTCTTGGTGTACGGAGAAAGAGGACGGGCCGTGGATTACTAAAATCCACAGATTTCTCTGTTAAGCTGATTGCGCTGCAGCGAGTGGGCACTCTCCCTCTCTTGCGATCACGCTCTGTCTCCGTGCACGGCTGCGGTGAACTGGTCTGGGGCTGGTCAGGGCTGTAATTTCCTGCACCAGGCTTTGCAGGGCTGCTGGAGAAGCCACGCTCCCCTCGAGATTCCCGGAGGAGGACAAGAGGGGTCATGCAGTGCGAGAAACAAAGAAGACGGGAATCCGAAGATGGTTTTCCCGTGACTGATGAGCACAGCCGTCTGCTTTTTCTGTTCCCCGTGTTATTTGTAAGGAATTTGTAAGGAATCTGGACTTCTGCCCGCACGCCGAATTATGACTTTTCCAACAGCAGAATGTTCTCTGTAGTTCACCACACATAAGGACGGCAGCGTTTCCTGTTTGTTTTCAAGGTTCTTCCTTGGTTACATAGAAGAACAACAGGTGAAAGAATGTAAAATTCCTTTATTGATTTTTTTTCCCGATATGTTTCCAAATATCTCCGTGCTAATCTGGGCGAGGGAGGATTAATTGTCCGTGAGCAGATCTAGGAAAGCAAACTGTATTGCGAAACCCTGATTGCGCATGATGCTGTGCATGAAAAGGAGATGAAAGAAATCTTTCTAAAATGGTCTGCCATTGGGACTTCAGTGAAACGGATCTCTCGCCTTAAACAATTTAAAAATTCTGATCCGTCTTATTAGCACATGGACATAGAGTAATGTACTAATGGTCTGCAGTGACAGCTCACGCTCCGTCAGATAATTAAATATACTGTAGGGAATAAGCAGTGTGTGTTCTGGGCACTAAAATGTGCACTAGCTATAAATGCGAAAGTTTAATCAACAATATGGCAGATGAGAAACAATTTTCAAAAAGCTTTAAAAGTTGTTGAAAGACATTTAAGTTATATAGTTACTTGTACATGTGTGGTGAAGCAAACCGTCAACTTTAACTTTTAACTTTTCCCAGAGAGCACTACAGGAAGCTAAAACCTATCCTGAAAGCACAGGGTGTCAGGCAGGTCTGAAAGCACATGACTGCTTTCATTTGGATGGGACAGCAGTTGTGGTGCCACAGAGAAAGACAAATTAGAATAGCCCATCTCTGAGTAGTAGGAGGAATCCGGAGTGTGTGGAGAAAACCCACACAAACTTGGGGAGAACATGCAAACTCCACACAGACAGACGGACAAGGCTGGATTGGAACCTATGAGCTGTGAGGCAGTCCTGCCGTGCTAACAGATATATCACTACGTCACCCTAGAGAAAACATCTCATATTTAAAAAAATAACTGTAAATGTGTAATAGTTCCATTCCAAAATTCTGTGTTTTCTGCAGTGCATATAAATTAGACAGGCTCTAATTAGATCCTGCCACATTTCAATTCTTGTGGGACATCTCAGAGCTGCAGAACATATTGAAAGAGTTGCCTATATTCTTCTGCATTTCTCTCTTATCGGTTTCCCTCTGGAGTTTGGACTGGCCCGTTTTTGTCTCTGTGCTACAGGACATGTCTGATGTACTGTACTTTATTGTGCAGTTGTTTGCGTTTGCTTCATCGCAAACATGGGCCTAAAAATAGCCACACAATAAAAAGTTACTTTGATGCTTGATTGAAGCCCTGCGTTCTATTTTTAAAAACAGTCTGGCTTAAAATTGTCACTGAAATTCACTCAGAGTGTACCTGCACGGAATAAGAATCTGTCAAAGCCTCCTTCGAGAGATGTGCACTAATTATTTTTCATTAGAAGCACTAACTTAAAAAAATATCTTTCGTAACTGAATACCACCCATATTGTCCTTACTGTCCTTCAAAAGCAGACTCTGGAATGGTGCTTTAAGTTTCTCTTGTCATTACATCTATATATTACGGTTCAAATTATAAGTGTTACTTCATCATTTATCTGTGTATACTGTATGCACTGTACTGTTTGTACAAAGATATATAATCATGTCATCTCTTCTAAAATTGCATATATCATTCATTTTCCTTTTAAAAACCAAATTATAATTTCACAAATTGGCTAACATGCTAAGAAGGAACAATTTCTTGGTTCCAAAAACATAGCTCCTTATTGATCTCTCTAATTCTCAATACTACAAAATGCAGAAAACCCAGTGCTGTTACTAAAGACATACAAGTATATCCATAATTCCTCCTCTATCCCACAATTCTTGTAGTCAACTAAATGAAATGGCAAAGGTCACGGAAACAAACACAGAGAACAGCAGCCTCTGATATTTCACGTCTGTAAAACACATTCTCACACATTCAGTTTTCTTAAAACACAGACTGAAATTTATGTCATAGGTTTTTGTTTGGTTAAAGTATTTGGACTTCCCTACAATCTAGAGTATTTCTCTTCACATTTTGGTGAAGAACAATTAGTTCTCCATTTTATCCCACCGATATATAGGCACTGCATTGTGTTACTCAATGATTCTTATTAATCCTTGTACATTGGCTGGCAGAAAATTCTCACTGGAGACTATAAAGTGATAAACTGAAATAAAAGTTCTTCCTAACAGTTTGTGTTCCTTTGAAATCCCTGTTTGGAGGATTGGCTACCAATCTTGCCTCTTTAACTCTTTGACATAGTTCATGTTTTACAGACAGAATTATTCTAAAAATTAGAAAGATACATTTGGGTTTTGGCTATGATGTAAGTTTGTCATTACTCACTATAGTGAAGGCTGTAAGAATATAAGAACGGATACAAAGAGGGGTGCCTATTCAGTCCATCCAGTCTGTTTGGTACCTAGTTGCAGTTTGAAATATTAACTTCGCACATGGTGCTGTCTCTTGGGCCATAAGGGCTCTAATAATAATTGCTTACACTTATATAGCGCTTTTCTGGACACTCCACTCAAAGCGCTTTACAGGTAATGGGGACTCCCCTCCACCACCACCACCAATGTGCAGCATCTGCCTGGATGATGCGACGGCAGCCATAGTGCGCCAGAACGATCACCACACGTCAGCTATCAGTGGGGAGGAGAGCAGAGTAATGAAGCCAATTCATAGAGGGGGATTATTAGGAGGCCATGATTGGTAAGGGCCAATGGGAAATTTGGGATTTTTAATGACCATAGAGAGTCAGGACCTCTGTTTTACATCTCACCCGAAGGAAGGCGCCTGTTTACAGTATAGTTTCCCCATTGCTATACTGGGGCATTAGGACCCACACGGACCGCAGGTTGAGCGCCCCTTGCTAGCCCCACTAACACCTCTTCCAGCAGCAACCTTAGTTTTTCCCAGGAGCTCTCCCATCCAGGTACTGATCAGGCTCACACCTGCTTAGCTTCAGTGGGCTGCCAGTTGTGAGTTCCAGGGTGATATGGCTGCTAAGGCACATACACTAAGGATGTGCTTTAATTCATTCAGCAACACCATGTGCTATTGGGTGATGTCACTTCTGGGGCAGCACAGTGGTGAAGTGGTTAGCATTGCTTCCTTACAGCACTGGGGCCCTGGGTTCAATTCTGGACCTGGCGTGTTTGCATGTTCTGCCCATGTTTGTGTGGCTCTCCTCCCAGAATCCAAAAACATACAGGCAGGCTAATTGGCTTCTGGGAAAATCCCTCATGTTGTGAGTGTGTGTATACAGTATGTTATTGTCTGTGTGTCTGTCCTATGATGGACTGGCAGCTTGTCCCATTCTGCTCCCATTGCTTGTCGGGATAGGTTCTGGCTCCAGGGTGGAAGATGGTGTCCATGTTAACCCAGGCTGGAGCGCAGCGTTAAAGGTTGCAGGTTTGATGCAGAGCTTGTTGAGTGATCCATGTGGTGTTGAGTATTATCACGCAGAAAGATACAGAAATCATACTCAGTTTTGCAGCAACACCAGCCAGGGCACAGGTCTTAAAATGTCAGAGCTGAACTGTCCTGTGAGGTTTCCGATGACAGCAGTAAACTGGCTCTTAAACCTCGGCTAAAACTTTAAGGTTTCTTCTACATTACACATCTTGTATAATTTTCAGGCAAGATACTGAATCTGAATTCACGAGAAAGCAAGATTTTTGCCAAATCCCAAGTCACTTTCATCCATGTAGAAGTGGAAACCGCAGTTATTTGCAGCCTCTCAGCATTGGGTCATGATGTTATCACAGTACGGGCACTTGCTGCGTTGCAGCAGACCTGAATTGTCTGGTCTAATCAGCCTTATGAGTCATCCATGACACCAGATTGTACTAGCAGTCATTGTTCTTGCTGCATGGAAGTAATCCCTTAGGTGGTCCTACTTTGGTTATCGCAGGCAAGCCTGATCACGGGAGCTTGCTGTCACTTGGCCGTGTATCTGGAGTGTAGTTCATGGGGAATGGTGGACACTGAATACTTCAGCGACTTCACTAGCTAGTTGCTAGTTCCTGCCAACAACTTTCCCAGAACTCCTCACAGTTCTCGTTACCTGAGTCATGATGTCTTTGTGCTGCAGTTAAAACCCTTTGACCTTTGCACACCTTCAAATCTGTGCTCCATTGAAAGCGTGCATTTCTTACCATGCGTGTGGTAGTCAGACTTTGTCACCCCTTGTTTTTGATGATAATAATAATAATAATAATAATAATAATAATGTTGCTTTATTAGCCCTATACAGCTTCTTGCATTAGGAATTAATCTTTTCACATACCCCAGCTTGCTCTCCATGAGACACAGACACACAGACAGGGAAAGAAGCTTGAGGTCAGAGTACAGGGTAAGCCATTGTACAGCACCCCTGAAGCAGTTGGGGTTAAGGGCCTTGCTCAGGGGCCCAACGGAGTAGGATTCCTCTACCAGCTGCGGGATTTGAACCGGCACCCTTCCAGTCACAGGCACAGATCCTTAACCACAGAGCCAACGCTCTGCCCTGTTGGGGTGGGATTGGGAGGTAGTGGCATATCACCCATGCCTAACTAGGTGGGAATCAATAATTAAGGCAAGCGGAAAGACAAGTTAGAGACTAAACAGGAAAAAAAGCATCTGAGACTTTCTTTCAGACGACACAAGCAATAGGATGTGAACCAGGTAAGATGTGAAAATGTCAGACATCCTTTGGATAGTAGCTTGAGCTACTTTCGGGGTTAACAAGTTGAAAGCTTTTGTATATAATGATCTAACGAAGCAGAAAAGCAAAATATATTTGTTCTGGCTTAACATGTGTCTCCACAAAATTTGGTTTAAATATCCAGAACCACAAGTGTTGGTTCATACAGTATATCATATATCTTATATCATATAAGATATATATTATATGATATATGATGTATATTTTATGATATAGTATAATATAATATTGAACAATGTATTGTCTGATGCTTTTATATAAAATAATTTACATTTGCATCTGCAAGGTATTTTACAAGACCAATTCAGGGGACGTACTTTGCTCAACACCAGCAGTCTCCTCAATTTGAAACCCATAGTCTTCTAGCTGCACGTTCAGAGCCCCTAGCCACTACTCCACAGTGCTTCCCTAAGAACCTGAAGTCGGCAAAAACCTGGAATTGGATCAAACTGCAATGCAGTCAGAGTCCCAGCTGTTCCCTTGCACTCTGCATTGTGCACAAACTGGAAAGACGTCCCCTCCATAAGACAACAAAATCCTCTCCAGATCCTACTGGGTTTTCTGTTGATTTACTTCACTCATGCCAGTCTCTCACTGCCACCTTCCCACTAACAGAAGCTTTCCTCTTGTAGTTGCTAGGCTACAAAAACCTTCAGTGTTTTCTTGTGGGCGTTTGATGGAGATGCCCCCCCCCTCCCATTCTCATTAAGTGCATGTTTATAACTGATGGCTGATTTGTTTTTTCTTTTCGGTTTCAAAGACAACTGTGTTTGATGGGTTCTGAAACAGCAAATCCAAATGTGCCCTTAATCAGTGACATTATATGGATGCATCGCCCTTTATAGCTGTATTTAAGACTGGAGGCTTAACTATTTCAGCTCTGCAGCACTCTTTGAAACTTTCTTTTTGGCATTACTGAATTTTCTCCCTCGTTCCCTCTCGGCTTGGTCCTTTACACCAGTTTTCCTAAAATACAGAAAAGCTATGGAATGGAGAATGGGAGAGGATTGCAGGGCCTGAGACAGGAGCTGAGTCAGGAGGCTGATAGCCATGAAATGGGATGCAGAGGCATGGCCATAAATCTGGACCATTCCACTATACAATCAATCAAGGGATTCTGCTGTGTTACAGCAGGGCTATGCAGAACCATGCTTCTATCACGATTTTATTACTAAAACATGGTGTGCAAAACATGGCCACAACTTAGACAGCCTTGTCTCATTCTCAAACAGCAAATATGTGCAACTTATTTGGCATGACAAACTAAAAACCTAGGAATGCCAACAAGCACGTTGATCATTAAGGATTCCCACCACTGTGCTATCATCCTAATACACAGTACCAATTATTAGCCAGAGTGCTGACGATTAGCATTTTACTCAATTAAAGCATTACAGAGCAGTGGCAGGCTAGAGCAAAGGAATTCATCACTTTTTATACCCCATGCTTGTCACATCTAAATTAGCATTTGTGTTCTCCAAAAAAGGAAAATCGCAGCAAAACTGCTGCAGCATGTACAAATTATATCTTTAATGAGCAGGGAGATGTTCTTGTCTGTTGGAGACTGTCTGCACTTAGCAGTGAGGAAAGAAAGACTGTAGGTTATGCTCTTGCAAAGGTTCTTGCAAAGCTTCAGTACAGAACACTGTAGATGTATGCTGCATCTTTAGACAAAAAGATTGGTTTGCAGGTGCTTTTTAAAAAACGAATCTAAATGCCAGCTCACAGGGGTGATTCTTGTCACTATCAGAAACACATGAACCTTGATCATGAAAAAGCTGCCGCCCCAATTTTTGACAAGACCCCTGGATAAATCAAACTGATCTCGTCTTAAAATCACACTGCACAGACAAGATCAAATTAGTCAGATATAAGGAGTTTCCATTTGAAAAAAGTGTAGTCTTTACAGGTAGACCAGGAAGTTAAAGAGGAGGTTTAAAAATTAGTGTATCCTTCAGAAGCTGACCATGGATTTGAAGAAGTGGTGAATATCACCTCCCTTTTTTATGTTACATTGCTGCTTTAGGTCGGTCTCCCCCAAAAGATTTTAGCTCAGAAGTTCTTCTACTCTGTAAATTAATAACAACAAATGAACTACAAAGTTTAATGACTGTTTATTGATTTAGCAAGATTGGTTTTTCCACCCTGATGAAATCTGACATGCAGATTTATTTCTTCAAACAACCAAAATAGTTCCCTCCTGGTGGGGACTTCATTGACTAGCTGTGTCAGCCATGATCAATGCTTGTGACTAACTGACTATCCGAATATCGCAAACCTCTTTTCTGGTAGACCAATGCTGATTGGTGTGGGGCGTACAGTACCTGTCCTCCGACGAGATGCAGAATGTGAACTGCTCTACCTGAACTGGGAGTGAGCAAAATCCTAAATGCTTAGGATTCAAGTTTCAGCAAAAAAAAATATTTTAACTACATTTACCAGAACACTTCACTGCTTGTTTGTACTCTGTGTACAGCGGATTTGATTACAGTATGAGAACATCATAAACTTTGTGGATACTTTTACTCTATTATGAGTCTTTACCATGCCATTCTTACTACAAATTATCCACGTGTCTATAATAGTGATTCCAACAAAAAACACGAATCTCTGTTAAACAGCCTGAGATTAAGCTACAGACAGAACTTTATATAAGTCTAGCAAATATTAAGTGATTGGCTGAATGATTGACGTAGCATCTCAAATTCATCAATCCACCTTGGGTCTGCTGCATTGGACCCATTTTTAAGGTTAAAACCAATGAGTGTATTCAGAGTAGTGTCTTTTAATACACGCTGAAGCCTGTTGGTAAAAGCATGGTGTACCCACTGACCTACCACACCACCTCACTGCCACACCTTTCCCCTTGGGTAGCTAAGGAAAACAAGGAGGCAGCTAATTAGAAATTGTCTCTTTAAATTGCTTAAATAGCTTACTGGCGAGAGAGTGCATGGTACCAAGTGAACCATCTGCCTCTTTCTTCAAAACACACCCAAGAGATGCGCCGGCTGAGAAGGTCAATCCAATCAACAGTTTCACTGAATTGTCCTTGGTTTTTTTTTGTTCGTTGAAGAGGGAAGAACGGTAGCGCACAGCTGATCTTGGCTTGGTCAGTGCTCTGACCGCAGCAGTGTGACCATACACGTCTCAGCCATGGATGGGTGAGAGAGAATGACAAGTGTTTAGGAAGTGATAGGAGCATAGCCATCGGTTCTGTACCATTTAGCTCAGGTATAATTTCATTCTTTAGTCAGCGGAATTTCAAAGGTCCCAGTTGAATTTCAAAGCCTGCGTGGCCCATTTTTTGGGATATCTGCAAAAAAAAAAAGCGAGACCTGGATTCTTGTTCTTGCGGGTCCTTTTGAAGGCGTTCCAAATAGCGGTGCTGTAACCCAGTTTAAGGGGACAGATCCTCTTTATTTTGGGGACTTCAACAACTTTCGGAAGTGGTTTTAATTCACCTCCAGCCTCACGTAATAGCTCTAATTTGTTACTTTTTATCGAGACAAAAGTCACTTTTTTAAATCTCTGAGGATTTAATCCGCTGCTGGTAAAAAATATATATTAGATATGAAGAACTGTGAAACCTGCAGGACTGGGCCAATCACACCTGCAGATTCCTGGGTTTGTGGAAGAGAACAAAAATACAGTAAGAGACAAATGCTCTGTTTGATCATAATGTGCATGATTTGTGGTGCAAGCCAGCACAAGGCTCAATACATAATGAGCATCAGTTGGATAATGGATGGATAATGACATTGTTGATAAATAGACAAACTAGACCATGCCAGGTCAGGTTCAGATGAGGAAAGCAAAGTGCACAGGATGGCGTTCTTGCCACCCCATCGCCTCCCCATCCCTCTCTTCTCCTAGAACATTTATAATGCCTTTATTTCTGGCAGGTCAGTTAATACCATGTCATGCAGCTGAATGTATCTTTGCATAAGAGCATAAGGAATTTTCCAAACAAGAAGAGGCCTTTCGGTTGTTAATAGTTAACTGATCCAAGGATCTCATCCAGCCATTTCTTGAAAGATGCCAGGGTGGTGGCTTTGCAATATGGCAGGGAAGCTTGTTGACTACTACCACCATCCTTTGTGTAAAGATGTGCCTCCTGTTCTCAGTTTTTAATACACTTTCACATAGTTTCTGCTAGTGCCTTCCACTTCATGTTTCACTACTCATTCTGAAAATATAATAGTGAAATAAGAATATATGCATTTTCTAGATTATATTTAATCTAGACGGATATGTTAATCACATTTCGGAGGAAAATATTACATAGGGCAATAGAAGAGACGTCTGAGAGTGGAAGGGTCTTGAGCTAAAGGGGACTTTTTTTTCCAGAACCTGGTAGTAAGCTACCTCAGCAAAGCTCCAAGTCCTCCTTCCCACCTTGTGCTGAAATAGAATGATCAGTGGTTCTGCTTCGTTTGGTAAGGGCTGTGTAACAGGAAAATGAATACTGCGGGCGAGTCTGCAGTGACACAGAGAGGGAGGGAGAGAGAGAGAGAGGGAGATAGCTCACTTAGCCTGCTTGCCGCATTGTCAAGGACACACCAAGGGGAAAATCTGAACAGGAGGCTGAGACTGGAGGAGACAGTGTGAGAGGGTGAGAGTGCTGAAGAAAGAGGATTCTGAAGCAGGGAGCCTTTAGCACTCAGTCACCTCCCCGTGTGCTCACTTTGCACCACTGTCAGCATTTACTGGTCCCTTTTAACCCATAGTTTTTCTATATACATCTCACGCAGGCTCTGTACTGTAAGAGTCAGAGTGCTGTGATTGTTCTAACAGGTGAGTTCTTTAGCCTGTCCTGGAGTGCTTCAGAATTTGAAAAAGGTGGCATCTGTCTCCTGACCTTACTGTATTTCTGTCTTTCCTGTTTGTTCGCTGTGCGCTTCCCTTTCTCTTCCCTGCTTTGACTGCCATTTAGCAACGCTGGCTAACAATCACAGCACAAAAAGGATCTTCTGAAAGGCCAAGCGTCTATTCTGTGGAAACAAAATAATCTAACGTGTGAATCTGGAAGTTCGCGCATTGGTTTTTACATCGTGCTTCTCTCTTGCAAATCTTTGTCTTCCTGCTCACCAACGCGAAGGGCTTTTACAAGAACATTTCTGTCCATTTTGTAAGCTACAGGCAGCTTGCCACTGCTGAGAGCACAAGTGAAACCCTCTCAATTTCCCGACATCATTGCAGCTCTATGCTAGATTGTAATTGTCATGAGGCAGATTGATTTGCTGTTTTTAAATGTGCAAGCTAGTAAACACCTTTTAAGCAAAAAGAAAATACTTTTGAAGCACAAAAGCACAAATGCACAAATGCTTTGAAGTATCCCACATACTCTACATATGTCACTATGGAAATTCATACTTTACATACAGTACATTGTGTCCACATACAGTACATCCGTAGTCCATACATGTACAGGTAGTATAGTATATAGTGCACACATGCAGTACATCCATAGTGCGCACATACAGTACATAGTTCAGGTGGGTAGCTGCGTCAGCATGCGTAGGCTGCAAAGGAACAAGTAATAGGTTTATTCCATGCTGAAAAAGGAATTACCTATTAGTTGTTCCTTTACAGTACATAGTGCCCACATACAGTACATCCTGCATACATGTACAGGTAGTATAGTACATAGTGCACACATACAGTATATTCATAGTGCACACATGCAGTATATCCATAGCGCACACATACACAACATCCATAGTCCACACATACAGTACATAGTGCACACATACACTACATCCATAGTGCACACATACAGTACTTCAATAGTGCACACATACAGTATATCCATAGTGCACACATTCAGTACATAATGTACACATACACTACATCCATAGTGCTTATGTACAGTACTTCCATAGTGCATGGGTGCATATTTGTTAAATTTCTCAGTCAGTTATTCCTAATCATTTTGTTTTTAGTTTAATGTGTACAAAATACAGTACATTTCCTCTGCAAAACTAATTGTCAAAGAACAAAATATTTACATGTATTATAAGAAGCAGACCACAAGGAAATGTTCAGGCAGAAGCTAATTAGTGTCGCACAAATGCTTTGAAGTCCTTCGAAGGGAATTAAGGTCTTTAGCCAGTCTGACTGGTGAGGCACTAATATTATTCTTCCACTTTACTTCCTTCTTACCAGATTTGGGTGCTTTTTTGGTGTAGTTTTGACACAGACCCAGTTTGTGCAATGTAATCTCGGACAACGCAGACACTAATTTCCATTCTACACTTCCTGCCTCAGTCTGAACACAGTCATCTTTGCGACATGATGGTGTTTATCCCTGGTTAAAGATAGTTAAAGAATCTTTTTTTTAAAAAACTTCGGCGCATTTGTCGGGAATCGGGTTGACCAGGCCAGAGTGCCATTGTATGTCGTAAAATCATAGCCAGTAACTGGATGCTAATGTTTAAGCCTTTTTCTCCTTTTCTTTTTTCCAGTTATTTCTAATTTGATTTTAAATTTCTGGCAGTCAGAAATTGTCTTTCAATGGAAATTTATTGGCTGATGAAATCAAATAGCTTGTTCTTAACATGAACAACATGAGAAGCAATTAATCACCTCTTACAGGATACTCAACTAACAAATGAAGTAGAAATCAGTGAAATAATAATAAAATAAGATGTTTCGGTTCCAGATTGGTACCGGTGTCTTCACTTGAATTAGTTTAAATCTCTGAAGCAGCAGTATTTGAGCATAAATGTTTATCATTTAATGAAAAACCTACTTTGATGTTAAAGCTAGATAAACTTAAAAGATGTGGAGGGTGGATTCCCTGTTTTTATTGTCATCATTAATCTTTCATTCATGGTCACGTACCTCAGACTTGGAATAAAGCCAGTTTTCTCTGGTTTATGCACTTTCCTTGACATTTGCAATAAGTCAGTCAATCTACTTTACAGAATACCTGTAGGAAAACTGTAATGATGCAGTAATGATGGAGAAGTCAAACCTAAGCCTAAGGAGCTGGAAACATTAATGGTATTATAAGGGTTCTGTTTGGATGTAGGGATTAGGGTCTGAGTTTGGGTTAAGGATGGAATATGTATTAATTTAATGTAGCATGTGCTATAGCCTCTGATCCCTTTAGGATTCATTCACGGTCTCTGAGGGACCTCCCAACACTAGCCACACAACAATTCTTCAGGAAGCAGTCAACTCCATTATGTCAAAAGGCTGGGCCTCCTGTCACAGGAGTGTCCTACTCTTCTCATGTTCCAGGGGAGTGACATCATATTCTGAGACGGGGTCAGTGCCATTCAATTACTAATCAGAAAGTGTTTTTTTGTCTGTAAAGGAGCCTAGCCAAAACAAAAGTAACAGCAAATCCAATTAGTGGAACTTGATTTGTAACGTTCCTGGAATTCAATGTGAGCACAAAATTCTCGGAATATCAACTTGCTGACAGTGGAGTTTTTCAATCATATGTTTGGGCCCATATTCATACATATTTTTACTTTAATTACAGTACACTCAAATGCTTAGTGCCCTGCTAAGTGAAACGATAGACTTAAGGTTTCACTACCATAGGTATTATGGCAACGATGGTTCTGTAATTTGATTTGTTGTTCAGATACTACTGAAGCTGACTTCAACTCCGAACTCAAATTTAATTTGTCTCAAAGCAGACCCCGAAAAATAAGCCCTAATTTGCCAGTAACTGGGCTCCTCCCAGGATTTGTCTCATTCTTGTCCCAGTTGGAAACACACGTGATTCTCTATGCATCTGCTTGCATTTGAAATTTCTGTCAGGCTACAACCAGCCAAAGGAGCCTTTGCGAAAATGAACATGAAATCAGATGGTGAAGGCCCAATTTGTGTGAGTTAATTAAAACATCACTTTTTTGATGAGAACATATCATAACATGTATTGTCAAAAAGTGTTTTTTCAGTGCTGATGTATACTTTTTTTGGTCCGTAGGGGGGCATTCTGATGGATTAGGTAAAATTCTAAAAGTAGGCTACATTTGCAAAGAGAAAAAATGACTATCATAGAAAAAAAAATATTCTCCGGGGAATTTTGGGAAAATAAAACTGAAATCACTGCAAGCATGCAAACAGAAATTGATGTTTTGAAACGATTCAGCCGCAAACTTTAAAGATACACTCTTAGAATCCTTAATGTTACAACAAGAATTAGTGAATCATATTGACATTGAGAGATTAGATGAATAATTATAATTAAATGAAAGAATATGTGATCTCCTTAAGTTGCCAAAAAATACCTCTATTATCATATTGTCCCATGAATATATTTATGAAAACTAGCTCTTGTCCCTACATTTCCTACATTTTTTCTGCAGTTTTTTTCATTATTTGCTGATACAAAACAATTTAAATATGAGAACTGTTTTTAGGTGCAATTCAAATACATTTATACTGGAGTGAAAACTGAATTAATGTTGCACATCCTTTGGAATTGTAATGGATTTTAATTAATTTAAAACTGATTTGCGTCAAGGTTTCTTAACAGTTACCCTTCAAACCTAAACTACTGCAATGGCACCAATTAAAACAAATGATTCTTGATTCATCAGTAAGTAAACAGAATTAGAAGAAATGGGAACCAATAAGCTTTTCTTTTAAATACTTTGTTACTATGACAACTACAAACATTAGCACAAGCCAGAGAGACAAGCACTAGGAAAGATATGAACTGTTTCAAATCCATTTTTATTCCTGTTTTTCCTGTCTGTGTTTCATTTGTCCTAGATTTCCAAGCTGAGTGGTTCTCAGAATTAAAACATTGGTTTCATCTCTGTTGTGATTAGCTTACAAATGCTTGGGATGTTTTAAAATGAGGTAAGGTTACAGCTGTAGTACATTTTTTATCCAAGGTGCCATTGTTCCATATTAGATCATCTCCATAGTCATAGACATAGATTTGTTTGAGTTTTCCATTTAAATCTTAATACATTTCACACTTGTTGAAATCTTCTTAATGTAGAGTGTAAATCAGGTAGATGAAAGACTACAGAAGATGTTCAGCTTGGGTTGAATTTATGCAAATATGGTCTGATGGATTCAGCACTTAGCCAGCATGAAATTGTGCCAAATTGACGAGACACGTAGGCCAGAGCTTTCACTTCAGCACATACCACAAAACCAAATAACGAATTCGGACACGTAAATTCTCTTTGGCCCAATGGGAGTAAAATTATGTGATCATCGGTGTCACTTCTTATTAAATTCAGAGCTTTTGAAAAAACAAGTCACACGTTATTCATTTTCTGTGGCTCCGTCCTTAACGATCATTGCAAAACCGGTGGGGGCCTGAAGTCTTTGCCAGGCCTTTTTTTTCCCCAGAATCCACTTGAACATTTTTCAAATGGACAGATATCAGTTGAAACAGAAAAGAATGCCTTTAGGATAGGATATAATTCCTCTCTTTTCCTTTATTTTGGACATTCTCTCTGTTCCATTAATTTTCATGGAAAATGTATGCTTATATGGTTATTTCGTTCTCTTTTTTCTTCATAAAATTCAATGATAATGTAAAACAGCACATTTGTTACAAGGGTCTTGCTCACAAAAGGTTCTTATGTGATAAAGTGCTGCTTATCCAGTGATACACCTGTGTTTTAATAGTATTATATGTCTGTGGGAGCATACGTTTTGCTGCTGGATAATGTTTATTTGCTGAACAGAACTCCTGAGACAATACTGAAGCTGTTTAGTAAGATCAAATCATCTACATTTTCTGATGAAACCAAGTGTCAGTTCTTTGCTTGCAAGTGGAATACAATTCAGTCTTCCACTATACACTCTTACGAATGAGGCTACAGTATGTGTGATTTGCAGTTTCCTGGAAGACTCTTTCTCTGTATCTTTGATTGATATGGAACAACAGCTAATAGACAATGTCTGAGAACACTCATAGTATCATCACATACTATTATTAAGGTCTTTTCAAGAGGTTCCTTTCCATTTTAATAAGCGGTTTAAAATGTGTTAAAGGGGAAACTTCAGTGAAGTAAACTGTTTGGGGAAGAGATTTAGAAAAAGTTACACACCCCCATCATGTCCCGTGATATTACTCCCCGGAGCAGGGTAATGCCCAGCTGTATAAATGGGTGCTCTCCAGGCTGCCATTGTAAAAAGGAACTTGACCTCAAGTGGCACATCTAGATAAAGAATCAATCTTAGATATTTCATTTAGAAACATTGCATACTGTACATAGTGCAGTGTTCAGAAAAATATGTGAAACTAGAATCTGATTTTTTTTTGTTGAATAGATGTTGACAGGATCTATTGATGTGGGCTACCCAAAGATATTCCTCTGAGTTCTGACTCTGTAGGAGTCCCCAATGACGTGGATGACTGAATTACTAAGAGATGTTCTCATTCTTCTTTGGAGAACATTAGGATCGCTAGGAAATGAACCTTTCTGTGGAGTGAGATAGATTTCAAAGCAGCATTTATGTTGCTTATCTTTGGAAAGCATTTGACTCTGGGCTCCCTTGACAGGATTAGAGTGGGTTTGAGTTACTGTTTGTGCTGTAGACCAGAGGATTACTCTATCTAAGGCATATTCCTCCCCTACCAAACCTTAATGAGATGTAATGAACCTTTTGGATTAGAAGATCCCTTGGTAAGCATTGAGCCAATCAAAGAGCCTCCTCAAGTGAACATGAGTAGGAACCACTCATACCTGTATGTGAGTCTTGAGCACAGCTGAATGGATTCAATGTTATTGCCTTGCTTCATCAGCAGGGAGCCAGAGCCTGCTCTGGTTGGGTTTTGTGCAGTTAAGCAAGTCAGTGTCTGATCAATACACGAGTATAAGTCCTTGAAAATGAATGCCTGGCTAACCATTAATAAAGATCTATTTTACTCAGAGCAGAAAAACTGAGGCTCAAGTATGGCCATGGTACTGTAGGTGGAGTGCTGTTGTCAGACGACAGAAAATGAGATCTTTCATATGGATTGGATTTTTAAAGATGCTGTAATGTCTTTAATGGTGAACAGGGAACACGAGGTGTGATTAGAACTTCACAATTTAGTTTAGTTTCATCCTGCTCTTGTAGAGTACTGTATTGTGGTTGGTGCAATAGTAATCCTGCTCAGTTTGAGAGGAACCACACTTTCAGACATTTGGTGTCTGTGCCTGGTGAAGAAGCCAGTGGTGCAAAACTGCCATCTGTGGGATTATGACTGAACGCCTCCAAGTCAGAATCCCACCTAAAAGGTGCATGAAGGCCTGGGTGATGTTAATTACTTCAAATTCCAATTATACGTTATGCATGATTTGTTCTGTCCGCTCAGTTAAATAGGCATGTTAAATACAAATTGCAGTAAATATGCGTTTTAAAGAGCATGATGGATCATACTCTCTAAATGTGTTTGTAACTATTTTTCTCAGTTACTGTAGGTTTGAAAGTAAGTGTCTTTCGTGGAGATACTATTTGTTTGAGGTAGTCGGCTGTCCAGGATTTCACCCAGCTCCTTCTGTCTGTCAGGACCATGCTTCTGATTACCCGGGGCTGGGCTGTCCCCGCCTCTCTGCTAACCCACTTAGCTGGTGTGTGCAGAACATGCCAAGATCACTTCCACACGGATCTCATGTTGTGCTTGCCCTCACGTTCATGCAACAGCGGCTGATTCATAGAGCAGGAGCGGATCTGGGTTTTTGGTGCCTTCATATTTAAGATCACAGATCTTCCACGCCACACTTTGTCTGTGTGAATCTGGGTTAAGTTATTGGCCAGCTGGTAGCACCGAGTTCCCAGAGGGCAGTCAGTTCAAATGGAATTGGGTGGGTGGGGTTTCTGGAGGTTGCAGTGGAAAAGGGAGCACTGTACTGTAGCTGCCTGTGTGGTGGCAGTGCTTCTGGAGAAAGCTGCACCAGGCCCTGATGTTGTTTGATCTTTGCTGTTTACACTGTAGGCATGCAAATTAAAAAGAAGCAGAAACGTGGAAGAAATGCATGTTTCCGAGAACACATGCATGCGGCCTAGAGCCCTGCTTTTTTAATATCAGGTTGATTAGAAGTTAGCTCACAGCAAAACATTCATACAGAAAATAATTGCAGTGATTACAAAATGAAAAACAAAGCTACTGTTTTAGTAAAGAAAGGATGGCCATTGTTTTTTTATATTTTGAGGAATTGTTTATTTTGCATGTGTTCTTGCAAACCCAATTCTTGTGAGATGTGCTATCTCAAATAGACTCTGAAGTGGGATGAAATAATAAGTGATCAGAATGGTAGAAATAAGGTAGGATTAGGAGAAAAGCACCCCCGGCCAATCATACTTATTGCCCTATCTGTAGGAACAAATAAATTTTAAAGCTTTACTAAACTTTGCCTGTCAGGATTCTGTCCATGTATGGAATGATGGTCGACATGAAAGGATGCTTTTTTGTTAAGAAATGTTTGTATTAAAGCAGAGATCAATTGACTTTGTTTAGAAACACATATTCTACAGTATAAAACAGGATTTAGTATTTCTCTACAGGGCCTCTATTTGGCGTGGTGATGATATGTATTTGAAATGGTGTTTTTTTATTTCTCCACAATCAAACACACACGTGATGAGCATCCTTTGTTCTGATCCCCACTGGCAGAGCACTATGTAGCATGACCCATCTGTGACCTGAGGTGCTCTGCAGTGCTTTCATGATCAGCACCAAACAGGTGTGCAGCGCTATACTTGTATTCACATTGGAGCTCAGTGGGTGACGTAGTTACACACTCCACTGTTCTTTTTGTCCGCACGCCACAAGCTGTGGCTAACAATACAAAAGAGCCACATCTGTTGTACTGCTGGTTTAAAGCACTGCTTGGAATTTGGATTGTTTGTCGCACAACCCAGAAGTGAATGTGAAAGCAGTGTCATTTTCACACTAAACAAAACCATGCGCCTCAGGTCAGGTGGAGACTGACAATGCTTTGCCGTCTGGCCGTGGTCTTGTCAAAGCTCTGGGTTGGTGGAGAATCTTCAGAAGCCGCCAATGACATTCTGGGGTTGAGTTCTAGTGGTAAAGACCCAGCTAAGGGAGCAGCAGGCTAGGCCAACTTACAGCGTATCCCGGAATATCACAGCTGCCGTCTCAGAAGCTGATCCTGTGTGTGTGTGTGTGTGTGTGTGTGTGTGTGTGTGTGTGTGTGTGTGTGTGTGTGTGTGTGTGTGTGTGTGTGTGTGTGTGTGTGTGTGTGTGTGTGTGTGTGTGTGTGTGTGTGTGTGTGCGTGCTGTACTTTCAGCCTACTCTCTCATGAATGATAAATGGGAGCGGGGAGCTGAAGTATGGATGTGAAACTGCAGATTTGTGCCTCTTTCCCCTCAGCTTGCTGCAATGCAGCCCTCACCTGCTTCTCTTCCCTTCAGAGCTGTAAGTTACCAGCGAGCCTTCTGAGCGCCCAGAACACTCCGTCCTAGTACCCCCCCCCCCGGCTCCTCTCTCTCAAGCTGCCTCTGCGGCTGTCCGCGAGCCGGCCTGACAGTCGCCCCCTTGTGATGAGGGACCGGTGTGCCTCCAGCTTCCACCTCCACTTAACACAGCGGCTTGAAACCGAGACAAAAAGAAAGGCCCCAAGCAATCGAAACAGACAAAGATTCAGCCATCCATTTTCTAACAGCCACAGTAAATGTCAATGAAATTGAAATAGGACAAACACTTCACTTTACCCAGTTCATGGTTGCAAAGCATCTGGAGCCTATCCAGGCAAGCAACGGGTACAAGGCAGGGTACACCCTGGACAGGATGCCAGTTCATCCTAGGCACTCATACACAGAACCACCAGGGTCAGTTTTCCCCAGAAGACAACCCAGAGCACCCCGAGGAAACTCCCATGAACACAGGGAGAACATGCAAACTCCACACAGATAGCACCCCAGGAATTGAACCCAGGACCCCAACATTACGAGGCAGCAATGCTAACCACTGCCCCACTGGTGCCACCCACAGATGATGATGTGTTTTTTTTCTTCCCTTTTGGCATAACACGGAAGAAATCAGCAAGCAGGAACATAAATTGCAAAATGTCGATCTGGAAGAAACGGGGAATCCAGTTTCACACTTCCATCTGCGGGTAGCCATCATACCACTGTGGTGTCTCATGCCCCCCTCAGTGCCTACTACTTCTGCTCACCAAGCGCTGTTTTCATAATCATCTCAATTGTAACTATTTGTGGTTGGCCCAGCACTGTTGTGATGTATTCCTCATATCATTGTTGTAGTCAATTTGCTGAGCTGCTTCTTTTATATAGATTTGTTACCCAGGCGCCCCCAGGTCCTCTTTGTCTTTGACATTCCCTTGCAGCTGATCTCTGAGTGAGTGACTTAGCGGTGCACATATAATAAAGATATTTCCCAGATCGGTACTCACTTCCTCTTTCAATTTTACCTACATTTTTCTGCTTGTATACCCTGACATGGATCTACTGAAGATATATCTATATGTTTTTTTTTTGGGGGGTAATACAAGAATGATCTCCTGGGACCAAGTTTCAAAACCCATTTTTATACCTTCCTGTTGCCTTCTTTGATTCAGTCACTCATCCTTCTGCTATAAGTAACCACTTAGTCCAATACAGGGTCTCTGTCAGCTGGAGCTAGAGATCATTCAGATCACACAGCATTCTCAGTGCAGTTTTGCGCAATCAGGGAGAAACAAATTATTTTTGCCAGTATTGCTAAAAAGCTATGACAAGGTTAAAGTGGAGCAGTTAAAAAGGAGAATCTAAAGGCATCTCTGTTCCCTGCACTGTACCCTTGAGCTCTTCAGCATGCATGTGTGAAGAAATCCTTTCCTCCCTTTCCAAGTGAATCACTTTCTTTCATTCCTTCCCACAGAGCTGATTACTTAATGCAGATTCTTGCAGCTGCTCTTAAGCTTTTGAGTGTTTACAACTTCAGTGTCATCCTAAGCCCTCGCCAAAGAGCTCAATAGGAATAACGCAATAATGGTTTGGATGCATCTCGCAGCATGGCTTTTACACAGGCTCGCCCTTTCCCCTCTGCTGGCTTGAGAGCGTTTTACCATGCTTGTGTGCTGTGCTGCCACTTGACCTGGCACTCTGGTCTTTTGGAACATGTGTTAAGTTGGCGGTTCTGTGGCCGAAAAGGGAACAGGAGGCATGTCTCCGTGCGAGCGTTGGTGTGGGTGTGTGCCAAAAGCGTGGTGTGGCGGCTTGTTCGCTGAGCGTGCCGTCTTAATGAGGTCTTCTCAAAGAGCTCTCGGCAAACAGCTGGCGCACTGGGGCCGAAAGGCCTCCAAGCTGGTCTGGTGTTTGACTTGTATGGTGAAGGTTGCCGGTTCGAGCCTTGGTGCTGGCACTGGCTCCCGAGCCAATAACCTCCTCTTGCTCCCTCTTTGGAGTGAGACGTGAAAGCAGAATAACTGTGGTAACTGGCACGACAGCAGTTGTCAGAGCACCCTTACCCCTCAGGTCTCTTTATACGGTGTATTTGTACTTGGTCTAATCTTCCTTGTGATAATGAGCTGTCAAAGAAGTGTACCTACAGTACATGACAACTAGCAGAACAAAATCAAGGTACATTATCGCAGGATGGACCTCCCAGCTCCCAGTTTGTCTGGGAAAACACTTGTGTTTGCTGGACTGAAAGAGCTCCATATCATTTTACTTATAAGCTTAAGCTTCCAATTACATCCCTCTAAATGAGATTAGGCCAGACAGCCGAGCATGCATTAGCTCTTAGCTTGCAGACAGTTCATCTGTAAAAATGCACGTTGGGCGAGGAAGGCTCTTTAGAAGCAACCTGTTTTGCAGAATGCACAGGGACCTGTACAGTATCTGGTTTAAAAGGTTATGGGTGCAGGAGGAGTTCTTTCAGTTCCATTCAGAGGATTGTGTGTCACACTTGCTGCAGACTTCAATGAGCACACATTGAGCACTGAGTTCAATTCCAAAGGCCATTTTGCTGTTGAGAGCCTGAAAACGAAGAGCACCTTCTTCTTGAGTGCACTAATTAGTCCACTTGGAGCCTTTGAAAGGTACCAGTCTTAAATGCGATGCAAAGTTGATTCTATATGGAAATCAACCAGTGGCTGGTTTGAGCAAAATCTGAATTGCTGTTTGACAGGAAGAGACTGGTCAGGAAAACATTGATCAAAGCTGTTTGCAGTGCTGAATTGTGTCTTCGATTAAAGAAGTTCTGAAAGTTTACATATATGCTTTTGTATCACCTATTGTACCAGCTATTATAAAAAAATTCTTCATCGATCCATTCTCGTAAATGTCACAGCTAAAACACAAGGGAAACTGCTGAATTGCTAATGCGCTGTAAAGGCTGACTCCTGATATAGTTTACAGTGGTTCACATTGAACCACCCGGCAATCAAAATTTTCCCAAAGTTAAATAATTTATTTAAAAAGTGGCCTGATCTAGAGGAGAGTGCATCTGATACAAGGGGTGTTGGCAAAGGAAAAAGTGGCATAACAAAAGGACAGAGTAACAATGCCTTGCAGAGCTGGGGCCCTGGGTTCAATTTCCAAACCTGGGTTTAATTTCTAGGGTGCTGTCTGTGTGGAGCTTGGATGTTCTCCCCCTGTTCGTGTGGGTTTCCTCCCATAGTCCAGTGCTATACTGGCTTCTGGGAAAATTGGCCCTGGTGTGAATGTGTGGTGCCCTGTGATTGACTGACATCATGTCCAGGGTGTGTCCTGCTCAGCATCTGTTGCTTATTATAGCTAGGATAGGCTTAAGCTCCCCCATGACCCCAAAGTGGATGAAGCAGTTACAAAATGGAGGGATGGGTAGATGCTTAGCAGTGTCCAAGCAAGATGTTGTCTGTTGCACAATCATTGAACTGGACTACTGTTGGCTCGAGTCCTGCGAGGATGAGGAGAAATGATGCTGTGTTATACACTGCTATCCCAGAATGAGGAGGTGGAGCAGGAAGACCTTTCTCAGCCCAGCCTAGGGGATAAAGTTCCCTACCCCCTGATGTCACCTCACCTGCTGCCTTGGATAACGAGCAGAGGAATGGCGAGGAAAAAGGAAGGTGGCGCCAGGAAAGACAGGCCTGCTACCACTGCCAAGCCGGGACCATCTGTGCCCGGCGCCCGATAGCGAAGGTGTGAGATGAAGACTGTGGCGCGAGTGGCAGGGCCATCTGCACTTGCTGTAACAGCGCCTGGCTCAGCCTGTCAAACCAACATCTCCGCGGGCACATGTTCTCGTCTCTTCCACCCCTGTATCGACACAGTGCAGTCATTGAATCGGCTGCATCATACGCCAAAAGTAAAAAAACCACAAGGAGTAAAGAATACCAGGGTCGTTCTGAGGGAAATATCACCCAGCAGGTCCAATAGCATGAGCTGCTAACTTGATGAGAAACTTTTTCGGCTGCATTAAACGTGGAATATCGAGCCAAGTCTTCCTTTATTGACCTGTATTTCTCAGATCCCAAATCTAAGTAGTATCCTAGAATAAGAATGCCATTCCAAATCTCAGAGAATGGGTTGAATTATTTCAAAAGAAGATCTTCAGGTGGATCCTTGTATAAAGTGTGTTTTTTCTTGGTGCGATAATTCTTCTCAGCACTTGATATTGTAAACTTGTCTCTTATCTCTAATTTTCATTCAGACCTTTTATGCTCTTTGGTAATTTCTGTATTTAAATGCAAATGTGCTAACATCTGTTGCTGAGGGCTCAGCACTAGGCACAGACAAATTGTAATGCCTGACTATTTTTTTCTCCTTTTTTTGTCTCTGTGTCTCTTCTACCGATCCCCACTGCTCTTCCCCTCCTTTTTCCCATTCCAAAACCCCATCTCATTCCCAATGTTTTACCTGGCCTTGCTTTGGCCTTATTCCTACTTTCTCCTTCTCTGATCGCCAATGCTGTTGGCCTCTCTGACCACCTTTGACCACTGAATTCCCCACCACTAATTCCACATCCATCATTTTCCTCATCGATCCCCTCCATGCTGCCTCCCTCCTCTCTTCCCACCTCCTTGCCGCTCCCTGCCCGCCTCGGTCCTCTTTCTTGGTCTGCAGGTCTCTTGGACAACCCTGTGGATCTGGAAAAGAGGAGGCAGGTGTATGGTCAGAACTTCATCCCTCCCAAGAAGGCCAAGACGTTCCTGCAGTTAGTGTGGGAGGCCCTGCAGGACGTGACGCTCATCATCCTGGAGATCGCGGCCATCATCTCCCTGGGTCTCTCTTTCTATCAGCCCCCCGGAGAGGAGAGCGATGGTAGGCATCACAGTTTCACAGAGTCCCCCGAAAAGCTGCACAGCTCCTGACACCACAGGCCATGGTTCTGTTTAACCTACTAAGCGAGCCCCAGGTAGCGCAAAGGGCTTCACCTTGTGTTGTACCTCAGGGGGTGAATGTTGTGCCAAACTCCTGGCACAGTGAAATTGCTGATGGATCTGTGAGTTTCTGTAAAGAGGTGGACTAAACAGAACTAACGGAATGTCACAGATCAGAAGGGCTGGGAAGGTGAAGGAGACTGTGATTAAGGTTGTTCATGAAATTCCCAGCATGATTTTGAAAGCTGAAAGCAACAGCTTTGAGATATTGTTTTGACAAATGCTTTAAGCCCATCCGAGGTTTTCTGTTATAATAAGAATAATATTGTTTTCTATTATCTTATTTGTGTTTCATGGATGATATTGATATACCGTACTTCGACACATTATTGGGGCCATTAAGGGCCGTTTTCCTGTTTTTTGTTAATCTGATTCCCTTTACAGTAACAGATTTTAGTCTGATGGGGGTTTATTAACTAGCTAACTAACAGAAAGCTGATAATCATATTTTGCTTCTTCTCCATTTGAACCTTGAATTAGTCGAATGGAACAAAAGGCACCTGATTCAGGTTTTAACAGGATAGTCTTTTTTTTACCAAATTTGCAATCTTATGTTTTATTAATTGATTCCTATTAGCCTTATCACAGGGAATTTCTTGCATAATTGCAAGGGTTTTCGTAACAGGCACGAGGCAAAGTGAAAAATGTATCTGTTGAAGCTGTGTCGCAAAAACGGTTCAGCTGCTTAGGCTATAAATAGATACTGTTACATGAGATAGGGAGTGCAGATGGTTTAATTATGTCTGATTACAACTTCGAAAGCAGGTAAACTAGCAAACAGTAAGTAGTGAAAACCAAGGACACTATTATAGTCCAGAAGCAGCAGTGAAGCAAGATTATGTATTTTGGACAAAAGGAATAATGAGACTAGCAAGAGGGGCACAAAACTGATCAAGCTCAGGAGCAAACTTCAAGACAGGCAGCATCAAGGGATTTCTGGAGTGCGTTCTGTCTGCAGTGAAAAACAGACTTGATTGACTTTTCTCTGTGATATTTTGGTATTGTTTTTTCTACCTTCATGTTAATAGAGTGACATCCTGTTTTCTTTAAGAGACACACACAGTTCAGTGCAGATTTCTTTCTCTCAGGATTGAAATGTGTTCCTGCCCCAGCGATTCCAGTTTCAATCTCAATTATTTGCGATTATTGAAATGATTTCGTATTGTATCAAAATGTACTCTGCCTGGGACTCCCCCCTCTGCCATTGAGAGGTTTCCTGGAAGATGTTTGTTTCCACAATATCACTGTGTGATTTTTCTGTTTCTTCTCCTTGTCTGTTGGGCCAGGTCATACTGTACGATTCCTTTACAAAATGACTGCAGGAGTACTGTGTAGTGTTCATCACAAGCACAGGGCCTGCAGAACCACTGTAGAGGGACCCTGAAATTATCAGTGCTAAAATGATCATTTTTAGTCAAAATGAAGCAGCTCGTTGACTCATTCCAGAACAGTGGAATGAAAGTCAGAAAAGCTCCACAGAGGCCATGAGCTCACTTTAGATTGCTTGATTTTAGAGGCCCTCAATAGCATATGAAAGTAGTTTATGGGTTAGTTAACTGTCTACCGCACCTGCAGGATGCAGTTTTAATCAAAGAGGGCACAAGGCCAGTGCCTTCTGGAGTAATGATGCTGAAACTGTATTGTACGAAGTCTAAATTTGACCATTTCTGTTTCTGAATGCGCTTTCATGCAATCAGTTTTTCAGTGGAGTGCTTCACATCCCACAGGCTAAAATGTCTTGATCTGCATCCTGTACAGTACAGCATTCTGGGATGTCTTGGTAGCAGTGGCACTGTGTAGAAGTACATTTGTATTTTTGTATTGCTCCAAAATTTGATGTTGAACAGAAGCCTTTGTAGCTGAACAATTGGAAATGTGTTCAATAAAAAAGCAAGCGTTTCGTCCCTCCCCACCCCACCCCCCCACACACACCTCTCTCTGCAGCTTGTGGCAATGTGTCTACGGGAGAAGACGAGGGGGAGGCAGAAGCAGGCTGGATCGAGGGGGCGGCCATCTTGCTGTCGGTGATCTGCGTCGTCCTGGTGACAGCCTTCAACGACTGGAGCAAAGAGAAGCAGTTCAGGGGCCTCCAGAGCCGCATCGAGCAGGAGCAGAAATTCTGCGTCATCCGGAATAGCATCGTCATCCAGATCCCTGTGGCTGAGATGGTGGTGGGAGACATCGCCCAGGTCAAATACGGTGAGCGCCACGGCCCTCATCATGTCATTTCCCTTCCTGATCTTAGCACAGGAACGCTAGCACAAGAAAGCAAGTTAGCAAAGAAGAAAGAGGTGTAGGACTGGATCAATTCCTGAAGGGTCTGGTGTTTTCTCGTGCTTGGTCCAACCAGAGCAGTCAGTTAAACAATTAGTCTAATTATTTTCCTAATTAGACATATAAAGGTTTCTTAAGGTCATTTACTGTTGGGTGCTGCAATCATGCACTTCTGTAAAAGTACAGTGACCTCTAAAGCACCTTAAAGTCTGGTTAGAAGTATTAACAATGATGCTGTTAATTAAATAATTAGTGTGTCAGAGAGCTGAAGTGAAACACAAACCAGAAGACACAGGGCCCTGCAGGAATTGTGTCTGACACCCCTGGTGTAGGGGAATCTGTGAGGATAAGGAGGATATGAAGTGAACTTGGAAAGAGCTGGCATGTCAAGGCAGATTATAAAAAGTGCCCTTGTAAACATTACAGTACCTAAAAGAATACTTACAAGCAAAAGAAAGAAATCAACTGAGAGGAGACCATTCAGCCCATCTAGCTCATTTTTTAGTGAGTAGGTAACTGATCCAGGGCTTTTGGTTGTTTCTTAGAAGATACTGTATCTTCTTCTGGAATGTTTTTTTTTTAATTCCTGATCCCCATAGATTCAGAGATTCCTGATTCTAACTTAGCTTCCTGAGCCTGAATACTCTTTCTGATACAAAGTTCTACTCCATTTGCTCCACCCCTGTCCTGTCTTTCCTGTGTCTCCGGAACATAGTTTATCCGCTGAAGTTACACCCCTCTCCTTCTTTTTCAGTTAGCTGTGTTTCTGTGATTTCCAGGAACATCACCATTTCCTGCAAATGCGGCAGCTTCTATCTTGTCTAATGTGATTCTGACACTCTCTGTGTATCATTTAGGTATCGGCTCTTGTTATCAGATCATTTGTCTTGTTTTCCTCTTTGGTTCTCCCTTGGTCTTTGTTCCCTTTGTAACTTCCATTTCGGTTATCTTTTTTTTTCTTTTCCAGTTCCATTCTAGTCTAAATGTTTCTGGATTTTGTTGTATGCCAAGAAAGGTCATATATATAAATGATACGTAAGATCAGAGGCTGTATGAGGGTGTTCTGAGGCAGTATAGAAAAGACTAGCAGAGACCACTGCTGTTGTACCTACTCATAACCTATAGCCAAGCTATAATATTCTGTGAATTTGCATTAATGCCTTGTCTGTATGTCTTTTCCCATGCTTTTACTGTCACCTTCTTAAGGTGAACTCTTTGAAGCTATTTTGAGCATTTTTAGGAATCTTACCATCTTCTGAGAAGCCAGTGGAAAAACTTGAGGCTGATAAAGCCTTCACCTAGAAAGTTGCCAGGTGTGTTCACGGGTACGGGGGACTTGTATGCTTAGGAAATTGTATGCTTAATGGAAGGACAGCTCCAACTGTCAGAATACAGAGAGGTCCGAGATCCTTACTTGTGTGATCTAGAACAATGAAGACCGGAGAGACTGGGGGAAACCCAGAGAACATTTCATCCTGCTGCTGCACTCTGTCTCGTGTTTGGGTTCCACACGTTTTGAGTCTCCATCTTAAAAGAGAGGTGTGCCGCCATCACTATAACATGGCTTCTCTCTTCATCTAGGTGACCTCCTCCCGACTGACGGGATTATGATTCAGGGGAACGACCTGAAGATCGACGAGAGCTCCCTCACTGGAGAGTCAGACCACGTAAAGAAGTCAACAGAAAAAGATCCGATGCTTCTATCCGGTAAGGACGATTCATTAGATTTCTTCCGGCATTGAGCCAAGAGATTCTGCTGCCCATGCTGTACCACTGTGGAGCACCTGCAGTATATTCAGAGTACAGTACGGTCTCGATTATCCGACCTTCGATTATCCAACCTTCCGTTTTATCCAACATAGCAATCAACATGCTATATACATCCAGTATATGCTATGTACTGTATGCGTGCACATGGATAATGTTTTGCCCAATCCCATGCTGCTTTGTCAGTCAGTGTGTCGAATACTGCTATTAATGTAGCTTCGCTTGTTCGTTTGCGCTTGTGTATACAGTATGATTTTATTATCTGAGAGACATGACAAGTGCGAAGAGAAAGAAAGTAGTTCTTTCAATGGAACAAAAGCTTGAAGTGTTGAAAAGACCAAGCAAAGGCGAGTCCATGCAAAGAAATTGCATCTGAATTCGGTGTGGGACGAGTTACAGTTGGTGAGTGGAAGAGGAAAAGAAATGAGCTAGAAAAGCGGTGCTCTGATCGGGCCTCAACTGAAGGACTGAGGGACAGGAAAACGATGAAGAAATGTAAATCTGAAAAGGTCAGTGAAGCCTTGTTCTTGTGGTTCACGCAGCAAAGGGATAAGGGCATGCCCATCAAAGGTCTGATACTTCAAGAGAAATCTCTGATTTACAGTAGATTAATAAACCAGATTTCATACTTATACGGCACTTCCATTAATCTATGATTTGTCTACTCAGTTTCCGCATTATCTGACATTTTCAATTATCTGACATACTATTGGTCCCATTTAAGTCAGATAATTGGGACTCTACTGTGATTAATTAAACTGATACTTTGTTCACATTCTGGGGTGAAATGTTCATTAATATGTACTGCTATGCTCATCCAACAAAGGCCACTCAGAGGGTTTAAACAACGTTCTCAGGAGACCACAAATCAGCCAGGGCATGAGCCAGCAGTCAAGCAGAGACCTTTTCCAGTAGGACAACTTAACTCCCCGATCCAAGGACCTGAACAGCCATTGCTTATAGCTGGTTCATGTTTATTCACAGGTGTCTGTTTTTCTGTACACGCCTAGTTGGATGCGATGCGTTCAGGAAATGGCCGTAGTTTCTCAGGTTGATTTTGCAAGATCAAAGCAGCCACAGCAGTTTGCTTGCTATGACCTAGAGCACACAATAAAGGTGTACTCCCACAAGCTTGATGTTATTCTCAACGCGACATGCTGGACAAGAATTTGACATGTGAGCAGATCCTGAAAATAAATCTACTACTATTTACTCATTTATTTTACGCTTTTACCCAGGGGAACATACATTTGCACCCATGTCTACAGCTGGGTATTTTACTGCAGCAATTTGTGTGACATCTGAGATGGACTGGCGTCCCGTCCAGGGTGTAACCTGCCTTGTGCCGGGGGCTTGCTGGGATAGGCTCCAGCTCCCTGACAATCCTGAATTGGATGAAGTGGTTAGAAAACCTTGCTCAAGGGTACAACAGCAGTTTTGAACCCGCAACCTCTCAGCTGGCCTCTGAAGGTCAGTTCATGAGGTCAGAGTGAGGGTGTCAGGCAGTAATGAGGTTGACCAAGAATGGAGAGAGATGGCAAGCCCAATGAGCAACACTGGTAATCAGATGACTCACATGGCAGGTATCCTGTGTTTATCACCAGTTGTGTCATGAAGTCAAACAGTGTTGAGGCTCGGCAGATCTTGAGCCTGACAATACTTGGAATGAACACTGTGAATAAAGAAGCATGTTCTGCTTAAAAATACATAATAACGCTTTAATTCTTAAGATCAGAACACAGTAACAAACAAGTGGCTTCTTCATTTTGGTCACTCTTTTTATCTGTTTTCACTTTTGCTTGTTGCCTGTGTTTTAGTAGTGCTTCTTCTGTGTTGTACTGAACTGCAAAGTCCTACAGTATGTGCCCTATGGACTTTGTAGATCACTTTGAAGATCTGGGTTAATATAAGCTATTCGGTAGCTAAAAATGAAACCGTTCTAAGCTAAAAATAAGTTAGTTGTAGATAATATTTTATATCGTGTGCATATCTGAACTGCAATCCAAATAGCTTCTGTCAAGACACTTGTCTGACCCTGTTTATTTGAAATATCAGAGGAAGGGGTTAAAGTTGTCTCTGTGTGAGGTTAAAAATAGAAACCACTGAATAATTGAAAAATTATGCTGTCATTATATGGAGTGGCTGGTAGCATAGGGCCTTCACTAGGGAAAAACCAACAGCTTCCGTATATTAGGAAATTACTGAGCAGGCCCTTGAAGCAGATAAAGGTAATTGGATTTCAGCCTTGTCCTTTTTTCAAACAGAGAATCCAGGCTGCTGCGGAGATTCCCAGCTTGCTTTCACGTCTAGTCAACGCCCAGAAGAAAAGAAGGGATTTCTTTTTTCCTCCACCAGTCAATATTTTCAGAGTTTTGAAACTGGGCTGGGCAGATCACAATAGAATTTGTGAACTAAGATTATAATGCAGACGGTAGCGAAGAAACGAAGAGAGCTAAAATTCCAGGCAGAAAACCTGACACCTTTTGCTGGATTTTTTTGCCAAGATTAATTCCAAAATTTGCTCATTTGTTTTACGGTCACAATCTTTTCAGATTGCCTTATCCTGCACGTATCGAGCTTTACTCCACGAGCTACTTGAAGGGTTGCCTGTATCGCCATTTGGGCTGCATGGGAATAAGAAAATGTTAATCCTGCACTTCCAGGTTTTCAGCAGGGATTTGACCTCTATCTGTTCCTCCCACTACTTTATATAGCCATTGTGATACAGTCGATCATAGGCAGTATTGGACCATTTACTGTAGTGAGATGTCTAGCTTACTAAACATTCAAAGTATATGTTGTGACATGCTATAGCATTGCTGTAGAGAAATACAGTAAAAGCAGTGAAGCTGAGTTTAGTAAGACTGATTAAGCTGGACAGTCACCAGGCAGAGTACTCTGTCTCTTCATACGAAAATCACTGACTTGGATAAGAGCATTTTAAGATCATGCTTTAACACAGCACATCAGATAGTGTGCACCATGCTTCCCTGACAAACAGAGTTGGAGGAGACCGTTATAAATGGTTGTTCCTACCATGTGTCTCAGCACTTGCTGTGGTTTCCAGTCAGAACCCATTTTGCTTCACTGCTCAGCAGCAGTCTTCAGCAGCGTGCTGTCTGGTTCAGCTCACTGAAAAGCCAGTATCACTCCCTTGGTGTGTCTCGGCATCCCTCTGTCTGCAAAAGAACGAGCATTTCAAGGTCACGCTTTTTAAAAAAATATATTTGACATGAAATCGTGACAAAAATGTGACCGTCAGCCTCAGTGATATGAATTTCAGAGGCGTGTCTTTCCCTGTGTGACCAGTGTGGTTCTCCCTGCTCCTGCTGAGATTTAATCCTGTCGCGCCAAGTACAGGCCTCTGCAGAGACACAGTTTTACATTGTCTAGATTTAAGAGGAAGGGATGTCACTTCTCTAACTGGCCCAGTGCACTGAGCCCTGTTACACCAGCACAAACCAAACTAATTCCACCAGGGTTCTTTTTTTAATAAATAAGCTGTCCCCTATTCATTTTAATGGGCTGTGTGGCATAACAAATGAGGTGGCATCGGCTGTTACTGTATCTCAGCATTGCAGACCTGTACTGTATAAGTAGTAGAAGTAAAAGCTCAAAGATTAACAGAAGTATATAATATACAGTACATTGTACAGTACTTTGAAGGCTGTGTTTAACAGAATTGTTACTCTAATCCAGTAATGTCAGACTTGGTGTTTGTGGTTTTTGTTCCAACCTCAGCAGTCAGTGAAACAATTAACCTAATTCTTTACTTGTGCTTGTATACAGTAGTGTTTTTTTCTTAATGTCTTATACAGTTAGTTTCTCAAAATATCCACTTCAGTAAAGGTACAGAATAAGATTCAAACATAGATAAACATCCACTTCCCTGATGGTATAGTTGCCTATTAATCACCCTGTTACAGAACTGCAATTATGCTATTAACTAAATAACTAGAACAACTTCTGTATGTAACCGAGAGCTCAGGTAGACTGAAAAGCAGAAGACACTGGACCCCCCAGGAGTCAGGTTTGATACCCCTCTTCTGATTGATCCAAGATTTTCAGAGAAAGTTTCAAAGTAGTTTCCTCTAATTCAGAATATGCTGTGCTTTTTCTCTAAGTAGGTCCTAACAAATACTGTACATTTTTGACTGAACAATTTTTGACTGAAAAACACATTACCGTGTTATTTTTGTATTCCATATTGTCTTCCGTATTGTCTCTGCTTTGATTGGCATCTTCAAATGTTTATGATTTCTTGCAACAAATTAGGTGCAAAACGAGATCCCTGACGTAATAATAATGTTAAATATTTATTAAGAGAATGTGTTTTTGGGTGGATAATCTAATCCCATGGTACAGTATACAGTATAAACGTGTTAAATGTGTAACCTTTGTTTGATTGTGGCGATACAATACATTCCAGCGTCTGTGCTTCTTACACTCAGAGACTCAGTTCCACTTCGTGGTGTGGTGTTAACATGGGAGACTGTCATCTACCATGTTAGAACATCAACAAGAAATTACGCCCTGTCCCAGCAAGAGGATGTAAAGAGCGACAAATGACTGAAAGACCTGAAAGGTGACAAACAGGTCAAATACAGACACAAAATGGCCTGTGTTTCGGTGCATAATGTAATCCTAACACTTTTCGTTTTATCTGGCTCCAGTTGACTCGAACAACTGGTCGAGATGCCAAAGCAGATGTGTAGAGCCGATCTTCCACAGTTGTGACAGGATTTGTCTCCTCTGATTTGTGAGAACGCAATTATACCGCTGTCCGATGGCATTCCCAGGAAAGGTTTTGCACCTAGTTAATAACGGGCAAGGCCATAGAAGAAAACTGACACCTGGAATAAAGAGATGAGACCTTGATGGGCCTCACATTTCTGTGGCTGATCAATGCGAAAACCATAAGTGGAGACCCTGGTTGTACTCACGTCACAAAAAAGTCATCATCAGAGCTTTTCCAAGGTTTTTAGGGGCCCTGTGTGGTCACGTACTGTAGTCTGTAAGCTGTCACCCAGGCGACATTACCCATACAGTGAGTGGCTTCATTGCTAATCTAAACCATTGGGCTACCATCTTGACTGGGGAATAAAGAGAAAAACCATGCAGAGTTCCATGGGGTTTTTTACAGTTGGTTTGAAGGGCATGGCACGGCCCTCTCTAATTCATTGGCATGTGTAATTCTTCTGTAAGATAGTCCTAGTGACGAAAGATCCCTGAGACTACCTCTCGGGCACACAATCCAATTACGCTCACACATCAGATCTCCTTTTACTTTAATTAAAAATCCCATCCTAATTAAAGTTCTCTTCCAGGCCATTGCTTCTGCTCTCCTGCATCTCACACGTGGTCATCACCAGCTTTGCAGTTTCAGTGAATCTCAGCTCTCATTTAACTTTCCACTTTGTAGGCTTGGCACTTTAAAAGGAACTCTCTAAGTAGGGCACTTCAGTTATTAGACTGTGCAAAGTGAACAGATGGCTGTTGCATACAGATGCTAGTATGCAGTCATGCATGCTTAAAAGAAAAAAGATCCACTATGTGTTTTGTGGAATGCTTTCTGCATTTTCTCCAAAGATTGTTTTCCTCATGCCCACTGTTCCAGAACTGATTAACTAGAGGTGCAGTGGGAAGAGTATTTGTGATGCACACTTCCTAAAAAGTCCACAAATGTTTCTTCCGCTTCTTCTTCAAGTTTACCTTTACTAGTACTAACCCTTTATATTCCTGTAACTGAACAGTTCTTTCAGACCCTATGCGGACGACACAATCCAGGGTAGTGAGGAAACACTGGGGAGAAAAGCCATGCAGGAATCGGGAATGAATATGGGGGGGGCGTGTCCAAAGTGCAAAGGTGTCCAGGGGGGTGAGTCCGGGGCAAACAATCCAGTAGAAATCCAAAGGGGGAATCCAAACACAAGCAAAGTCCAAAGCCGGGGAGTCCATCCGGGAACAAACAAGAAAAAAACTAGAACCGGGTCGGAACCGGCGGGAGGGGAACGGGAACAGAGAATAAAAACTTTACGGGGTCAGGCGCTTCCAGGTCCCGGACTCGCATGATACGGAGATCAGATGCAGAGCCCGGATTAACGTCCGCACCTGGCTTTTAAGGAGGACTGGAAACAGGCTGAAACAGGGGACAGGTGCACAAAATCATGTCCAAAGTGAAAGGGCCAGAGCGCCCTTAAGGTTGAGGGACTACAGTCGTGACAATTCCTTGTCCAGGGACAGGCAACTAATATGTTAGCCATGTACAAAAAGCTTCCTTACTTTTTCAATTAAAATTTGTTTGAAACTATTTTGCTGTGTGTACTGTTCCCATCTTACATCCCAGGAATTGCTGGCAGTTATTTGGAAGCAACGTTTGTCAAGTGCAAAACCATCCCAAGATAGCTGATGAGTTAAATCAGCACACTTACTATATGCAAAAGACAGTGACTGCATGTGGTAAAAGATTGATAAGAACCTTTCTTTTGTTTTTGTCCATTGTATTTTGTGTTTTAATTTTCAATGGCAAAAGACTGTATACATGGACCGGCGTCCTGTCCAGGGTATACCCTGCCCTGTGCCTGTTGCTTGCTGGGATAGGCTCCGGCTCCCTGTATTGGATAAAGCAGTTAGAAAATGGAAGGATGGAGGACAGAATATAGATCTTCGATCCCAGCTGTAGTGACAGAGCTGAGTACGTAGCAGCTACTGGAGTGAATCGACACAAGCCAATCTTTAATCGTCCTCTACACTGGTCTTGATGCACCGCAGCATGATCTCGAGTTCAAACACTGCAGTTTTTGTCGAAGCGTGCACATCGTGCTAAGATGCAGAATAAAGGGAACCCGTTTCTTTCATTCATTCGTTCTTTCTTTCTTTTTCTTTGCGTGTTTTAATCGCAGGCACACATGTCATGGAAGGCTCTGGCAGGATGGTAGTCACGGCTGTGGGGGTCAATTCCCAGACTGGCATCATCTTCACCCTGCTGGGAGCTGGAGAGGGGGAGGAGGAGAAGAAAGACAAGAAAGGTAGGAAGAGAAAGTTGGGAGGTTATTGGACCAGGCAGGTCTCCCTGTGTTGCACTGGATCCCTCGCCGGTTTGGGGAGCGTGAGACTCTGAGAGAATAGTGTTTGTGTCCAGTGAAAAAACAAGCAGCTATCCTTTCCCCTCAGCCTCCATTAGTTTGATGCTGATGTAATAACACTCAGAAATACTATGATTTACAGTGCTGATATACTATACTGTATATTTGGCCTCTTGCATTTAGTTTTCTCCTGGACAACTCTTCAACCAATTCATCACAATCCAAGGACACACACTTTTGATCACAGGTAATTTTGCACATGTTCCATCAAACAAGATGACTGATCTCCAGAACCGCTGGAGTGAAACGGCTGGATCACTGTACAGCTGGACATCCAAAGACCTCTGTCTGCTTGGGACCCTCATGTCTAGCCTGCACAAGGCCATTGCTGAAATCTTTGCATTTCAAAGCAATAGCTTTGAAAGGCTATTTTAGATGTTCAAACAATATTAAGAAAATCAACCTGTGTCTAAAATCTGTTTTTTACTCTACTTCTTCATAGACTTAGTTGCTGTTTAGTCCCTTTCAGTCACAGATATCATAACATGTTTCTGTACAGACTCCTTTGTTTTTTTTTTTGTGCTCTTGCTCTTTTCTGCTCTCAAAAGAGACATTGTTTGGTGGCAGCGCAAAGTGGGCAAAACTAATCGACAAATTGTGCGGTTTTCCTTGTAGCCCATGGCAACCATTAACAGGTCAAAACATGTGGAAACATCTTATAAATTCAGTTAAATTTAAAACTTATAATTTCTAAAACTTTAAACATGAACAGTTAGCAGTTCTGACAGAGCCTTTCCTAAACACTTTGGCTCTAGGCACATGCCTACTAGCTTGCCCATCACTTAATGTAGCCCTGTGTTAATGACAGTGTTCTGTGTTGGCTTAGCATTGATCAAAAAGCAGAATCGACACACAGGTGCTGCTTAAGTAGGTGCGCTTGACCGTATACAGGTGTGACACTGAAGTACTTCTGTGGAAGGCTTGGAACTTTTCAAAACTACCTTTGTGGGCCTCCTGGGTGACTGCTCAACCTGGAGACTGTGGAGTCTGATCCAGGTTTTTTGTTGCGAGTGATACGCCGATGAGAGAGGAAGGACCTTCTGTGTTGTTCTGAAAGTTTCGGAGAACTGGGGAAAAGGGCAAAAGGGAAAGGAGATCGATAGCTACTTATCCTAGATGTTGGACTGAAGTCGAGGGACAAAGGTCAAGTTTTGAAGGCCAGAAGTCGAGTCAGGAAGAGAATATCTCTGCTTTGAACAGTGAGGTAGGAGCTCCTAGAAAAGAGGCCAATACCGAGCGCAGGCCTGAGGGTAGTGAGGGCTTAAATATCTCTGGAAGTAGAGGGTGTGGTCATTAGCATGGTGTCATGGTTGGATAATTGATCAGTGCGCTGGCGCTTGCTGGAATTACCAGTAGCTGTGGCCTGATTAGAGAGAGGTCGTTTGCGGGATAGAATGTGGTTGCTGGTGGATGTGACAGTTTTACAATGCGTCAGATATGACTGGGTATCCCAGCTAGTGGCCATTACTTCCAGCGATTTGGTGTGTGGTAACTCAGCACAAAAGATCACTGGTTGACCGTGCAAAAAAAAAAATCTCTTGATTAACAACCAGGCACTTAAGTCTACAGGTGTTTACCGTAGTTTACTTGGTGATGTGTCTGTCCTGTGGAAGACTCTCCATTATTTGTTCTCCGGATTGCGGGGACATGGTGTGTGCGGATATGTGAGATTGTCACTTACTCACTGGCAGGTGGAGAGTGGAGGTTGAGATTAAGTCTCAGTTCCTGAATCTAGATTAGGTTTGCGAAGAGAATAAGTAATTATTTGTTCTGCATTTTAAAAATATTATAATCCAATTACCACCACTTTCAAGTCTTGGCCTATTGTTAGTTTTCCAAACTGTGATTTTGCATGTGCTGTGCTGTGCTTTGAAAAGAGGCTGGAGTGTTGAGGGATGCTGAGACTCAACACCGCATCTAAGTTATGGGCTGCTGAAGAGAAACAAGAGCAAATATGACATTATCATGTGAATCAACACTCTGCGTCATCACAACAGGAGATTAACACGATATTGCATATTAATTTTTTACCAGTGTAAGATTACATTGAAATTTGAAGAACATCAGATTAACAAGATGTATGACCACATTTATTGCATTTCCCAATGATGTCGACTGCTACTTCACCTGGATCTTCAAAATCGTTTTGAAACCAAACTAGAGAGTGTCAGGATGAGAAAGTAGATGTAACACAAACAACTTGACCAGGGGAACGTATTTTTGTATCTACAAAGAGCAGTGAGAACTGTAAGTGAGACCCCTGAAAACTATAGTTCTCAGCAAATGAAAGTCAAAAGGTTAGAAACCAAAGAAATCCCCTTTGCGTTATGTTTGACTCAACTTACAGTAAGTGTTTCTTAAGTGTGGCATAAATTTTTCTGCAAAGCATATTCAATACAGAATAAGTCAATATTCTGCAATGTAGCAGTGCAAAGAGGTGAATGGAAAGCAGCACTCATGACAGTGAGCATATGGGTATCTGTCTACAACTGCCTATGTATCTGTGAATATGCTTTCAGCTGTGTCAGTTCGGTCACTTTGAATGTGTGGCTTTTTTAAAATTATGGCTATAAATTGACAAGTTTAATGACAATTTCATATTTCTGCAAAGATGGATATGCCTGACTAATGAAGACGAAACAGCTGTCTGTAGCTGCTGACTTTCAATATGCAGTATATATCCAAAACAGGATTGAAGGTTTATTTGAATAGTATTGCATTTCAGCATTGTAATTGGTGAGAGATGATTAACATTCATTCCCAAAAGTCACAGTGTGACAGTGCGGAGTGGGAGGAGCTGCAGCGAGCACCGGTAAAAAGTCAACGCCCTGGGTGTGAGGTTAGCAGGGACCAAAAATAACACAAAAGGAGTGAAAAATTAAATGAAAAGGCCAAAAGAAAGGACTACTGCTGTGCCTTGTGACCTCCAAGCTGGGCGTGCACTATTTGACAGGGACCAGCCTGGGAAAAAAAGAACCGCGAGCACAGCGGCGACCAGACTAGACTTACCCTGTTTAGCGGCACAGTCTGGTGAACAGGGCGCGTAAGGCAAAAACAAAACAAGAACTTGTGTGTGTCTGCCCCGGTGAGAATACGTGATTGGACAGGCAAAAAGAAAATGAAACGCCTTACGTGGGTGCAATCCCCTTCCGGGACTGTCGGTGTAAACTTCCCCTTCCGGGGGTGGCCCTTCTCATCCCGTCGGGGGGTGTCCAGTGTGCCTTTACAGGACTGCAGAAGCCAGGACAGCTGGGACTACAAACCTGAGGGCTACCAGCGCTCTGCCTCCACGCTGGGCACGCCCCTCACGTAATGCCACAATAGGTTTATCAGGTACATGGATCAGATACAGCATCAGGTTAGTTGAGTTTAATACACAGTCCTGATGACGTTTTCTTTCTCAGTCATCATTTCCTGGACAACATGCACTGCACCCAGTAGATTGAGTATACTGAAGAGAAGGGGATGATGGCATCCACCTGGGCCTCTGTCCTGACCTGAAGCTGTGGGTGGATAACAGTGAAGGTGACACCCCTCCTCTAAATTGAGTGCTCATGCTGCAGGGTTGGGTTTGATCAGATTGTATTGTCATTCCTGACATCCTTGTAGCTGTGATCAGCCAGAAACCCATCTACTCTTTCAAGTGATCCCCCAAAATCTCCATTCCGCTCTAGTCCAGCACATGTTGCAGGAGTTATGTGAAGGTTCCCATATGGGATGCTGGTGAAAATGAATGAAACTCACTTTAACATTGGAAGATCTGTAAACTGTGGGTCACAGGAGTAAACAGATGCAGTGTTAGGGGATGTTGTTGTGTGTGCTGATCACTGAAAAGACTCGGGCAAGCAATTGAGTGAAAAGAGTGGAGGTGAACATTTTTTTTTCCATCTAAGCTCATAAAGAGTCTGCACAAGTTTTCCAAAAGCAGGTAAATCAATGAAGTGGGTCTCATCAATTTCTATGCTATTACAGGCAAAACCAATTTTGATTTGTGGTCTGTCAATTCCCACAATTCTGAGCCCTTACTGCTGGGAAGAAGGTTGTTCAGTTTGTGTGTGTGCGTGTGTGCATTATTTAAAGACCCAGACATGAAATATTGAGAGCCCAGGCTAAGTGAGCAACCCAAAATGGATGTCTTTTTTTGCTCATGGATAATTCAGCCCCACTCTTATCTTCGCCCGGACTTCAGCAGGGAGGAATGTTGAATAATGAATTATTGAGGGCTGCTTTAAGAGTGGCTGGCTTTGACAGGGCAGTCCACACCTACAGTTTTTGTGTGCGTAGGTAAGTAAATACCAACTCAGGTAACCTAAACTCCGGAGAAATGTGCCCTTCATTCTGGAAAATCTCTGAATTTTCTTTTAAAGAGTGTTGGGGCAAAGACAAGGAATTTTTCATTGGTACATGGAAAAACTGGAATGTAATAGCTAGATGGGTGAATAGAGAACAGGTGGCCAATATGATACATCTAAAAAAATGTTCTGGTTGTGATATTAATATATTTCCTTCTTCCCTAGAATAAGAAGACTTTTAACTTCTCTGAGGCAGCTATCCATTGTACCTTTTAGATTGGTACATCCAAACCAGAATATACTATTCCAACTGAGCTCTTTCTCCAGCCTTTTCATTGTGACCTCCACTATTAGATACAGTATGCTCACCATGACATTGTGGTAATAACACAGGACACAGCAACACTTTGGAAGCACAAACAGTTCATACCATACTTGCCATGACGTAGGCTAGTTGGCTTTTAGGTGTTTTCATTCTGGCAGAGCTTCACCTGCATGAATAAATTGAGTCCAAAAGATAGTTTAATGTCCTCGTGAGATGCTGTTCCTTAGCCCACATGGGTCTGCGCTGTGCAGGGCTGCGTATTGCTTGCCACACTGCAGGACTGGCCATCACGCTGCTGGCCACAGGAGAAGGAATCTACCCAAGGAGGTAAAGCAGGAACACATGTTGCAGAATAATGCATCAATCCGTCACCATTCATAATCTTTTTTTCTTTAACGTTTCTTTCTGACAAACTTTCAAAGCAGCAGTAAGTCACCCCCAGTGCTGCCCTTGAATCTAGCTGCTTTTTTCACAGCTTGAAGTAATACAAAACAAGCCCACCATTTTCTGTTTGGGTTTCCTCTTAATTTTTGTTTGCTCATGATTTCCTTTTCTTTTTTTTTTCTTTTCGTTTCTCATCCCCTTTGCCTCAATCGGCCCCTTGCTCTTTTCCTTTCTCTCACCCCTCCCTCTCTCCCGACTCCTGTTTGCCTCCACCTTGCCCCCCCGACCCAACACCCTACCACCCCAGACGCTAACCCCCTAGCTGGCACTGCCAACTTGATGTCCTCTCAAGCTGCTGACACACCTGACTTGCCCAACGACGGTAAACCAAGTGGCATCACCAATGGTACGTCGACTCTCGCCCACCCAACGCAGCCCCTCTCCACTAGGTGGAGCTGATACAGAAAACCAGGACAGGACTCGGACGCCATTTACTCTGTCCTGCGTGGATAGGTTAGAACTGAAGGGACACCCTGGAATTTACAAAACCTGTGGGGGGCGCTGTTCTTAAACAGCAGACTTAGTGTGGTCAACGATTACAGCGGTATAACAGCAGTAAGGACCTCTGGGATAGCCAGTGCAGGTGATGTGAAAAGACAGGCCTGAGCAGGCAAGCCAAGCTCATACAGGATTGTTGCCCTTTTCATTACAGATGGGGGGGCACTAGTCACGGAGCAGGAGAATAGTGGGAAAGGCAGGGAGAGAGAGTCACAGGCATCCGCTGGACACACACGAGGAGAAAGAGAGAGTATGGGCTTCAGCCTGCGTTTATAAGGGAGGAAGAGGAAGGAGTGAGCAGGAAAAAGAGAGAGGTCATGGGACAGTCTAATACTGAAGAGTATGAAATGCTACAATACTCTTTGGCTTCTGTTAATCTCTTTGTCTAAATATGTCCATTCTCGGTGTGAGGTGTGCTGTGTCCTACAGAAATTCCATTTACAGTGCAAAAAGAAGGGAAAAAAACTGACAAACACCCATGACTTCGAAAGTATTGTACAACTGACTCTGAACGTTTCATTGCCCTTTTCAGCAGTACTGGAAATCAGCTGGTACTGGTGGAGTGACAAGTTTGTTGCCTCAAGTTAAATTAAATGTAAAAGAAGAGGCAGAAGACCATACAAGGAAATACCTTCCAGGTTCATAGATTCTGTGCATTATCTTCCCATGCTCTCTGAGGAATTTTTCTTAAATCCTTAGAAAAATTATAACAGAAATAATAACACTGCACTCACTGCCAGATGACAAGAATGTTAATTGCACTCCACCACCTCTGATTTCATCATTGTTGTCAATAGGGCCCTACTGCTGCTCATGCTCTAGTTTAAATTAGCAAAATTACACTTTATAAATAGATAATATGACAGGCAAATTGATACATTAATATTTCAGAATATGTTTTTTTAAGTATTATAGGTGGAAGAAGCTGCCTTTCAGAAGTAACAGTGGTTTTGGTTGTAGCTGGAAAAGAGTTTCGAAATTTCGGAGAAACAGTGTTCTGTTCGTGTGCACAAAACCCTCCCTATAATGTTGTAATATTCTCTGTTAAACATCACCATGATGGCAGTACGTGCTTTGTAACTTACGCTAGCTGTCTATGGACCAATCTCCAAAGTCCAGGTAAAAAGACCCTGCAGAAGTTTAATTTATGTTCTTTGTTGGCTCCAGCAACAGAATAATAGAATTAAAAAAAACCACGTACTAGTCTCCCTTTATGAGCGGACTGTGCACAGGAGCTTCTTTTTAACTCTCTTTGAGCAGACGTGTTCATCATGAAAAAATAAACGTAAATGTGTCAATGTGAGCGGAGCTTAGAAACAGTAAAAAATGCGTAAATTGATAAATAAGATTCTCCTGTTTTGGTGTTGACTGCTTTCCTGACTACCTGCCTTTAAAGCTGTAATCAACCGTCACTAAGCCATCTGCATTCCCTTATCTGATGAGTAAACCTCTGTTATCAGTGAAGGATTAAATGTTTGTTTTGACTTTCCCTTCTGAGAATTATGTACTGTATTTTTAGATTTTTGTATTTCTATTAAACAGGCTGGTGTGTAATTTAACGGGGAAAGGGATTATAACCATAAATGACAGAGCTGTGCTGGTAGTCTTCACACAGGGAAGCTTCGACTTCTTAGAAATCAGGGTGGCCCATCAGGATGTTCTGCAACGCAACCCAGGTGTTGCCAGCCTCAGCAGTCCCTCGTTATAGGGTACCTGCACCTTGTTTGGTAAAACTTGTTAACCAGTGGGGAATTGTGGAACTGGGCCTAAGGCTGGACCAGCCCTGGTCCATAAACCTTCCCATCCTTCCTTGGTCCTTCCCCTGCTTTGCCTCATGGGTTTCCCCTGGAAAGCTCATTTTGAAGCATAGGAGACCTGCACTGTGCTTCTAACCCAACCCCTCAGGGAAATCTATCCCCTTTCACCGTTTAACAATCAATCAGAATGGAAAGTGAACCCCCTTTCAACGCATAGGAGAGCTAGGCCACTTCTCCATGCAACCCTATGGGACATGTTACCGTTTTATCCTCGTCTAAATGTGAACCTGAAAGCCCGACTCACCCCGACTCCTGTGTTCATTCCCTGTTTTTGAAAGAAATGACTGAGCACAGCCACAGCAGAAATTACCCTCAGTGCCTCACACTGCACGGTTTTCGCCGGCTGGCCACATAAACCACCACAGGCAGCCGAGAGACCCTGCTGATCTGTTACTCTCCTTTAGATCCCACCCCTGACAGGTTCACTGCTTCTCCAAAGTTCCTTAGGGTCTTGGTAACTCTCCAGAACTTTAGTTACCCAGCTGTCTTTAAGCAGCAGTGCATCAAGCGCCAGTATAAGGTATGTCAACAATACTTTATGTACTGTAATGACTTCCTCCCACCTGTCAGGAATTGCAATGACGCGTTGCTGTTCTGTAAAAGTATTTGTTTCGTTTTCTTGCCAGACTTGTTGCTCCTGTCCTCCGCCGCCCCTCTCCCCATTCTTACGTCCCACATCCCTGTTGCTTTGCCTCTCTCTCTGTCTGTCCTGCCACTGTGCGGTCTGTGACGTGTCTCATATGGTCTCTGTCTCTGTCACCTCTCTCACAGGCAAACAGCAGGATGGAGCCGTGGAAAACAGTCAGAACAAAGGTAAAGAAAGCACACACACACACTCAAATAAGAACAGGCAAACAGAGAGAGGGAAACGATACTGAGATATGAAGGAAGGAAATATGAATATAAACAGTATGTACACTGAGGTCAAAAGTGAGAAGAGGAAAAATGCTAAATGAATGTCGAAAATTCCCAGCTCACTGCTAACAACCTTGCCTGTGTGCACTAGCCTGACAGTGGTTTCTTCTCACAGCGCTGTGTCTAAATGCGGTCACCTGCATCTGCTGCTTGAGGGACGTGACATGCACCATAAGTACAAAGAATAGACTTGCTCATAGCATGAGGTTCTCCTCACTAATAACATTGATGTCTGCTTGGTCAGCCTGGCTGTTAGATGTGAGAGCTAGTGTCTCTTCTCTATTAAACGTTCCCTCTCTTAAAGTTCTACGTCCTAGGCACTGATAAACCCAGAGTCAGCTTTAGGCATTTCACACTGTTCAAATGTATTTGTTTGTCTTGCTTCCACTCTGCGTCTTCCTGTACAAATGAAGCTACTGTGCTCACAGTTGACCATGTGCTTCCATTCACCCCACTTCTGTGTCGTAATATGTGGTTGACCCCTTTCTTGATGTGTAAACGATGACATTTTAATCAATATGCTTACAAATTCAGGGAATAATTAATTATCCACGTAAGTAACAAACAATTTGTCAAGGAAGTGCCGGTAAGCAACCTAGCCTTTTGGGATGGACGCTGGTGTTGAATCCAGTTTGTGTTATTGACATTACAGGTTTTTTTAAGCATGAATTTAACACCTGTCAAGCCATAAGTTGGGGGAAATTTCTTGTTGCAGGTACTTTCATTGACAGTACTCTAGTAAATAGTCATGGTATATCTGCACGTTTACTCTGGTAATCCTCTATATTTTACAATAATGTTTCTTGCTGTTGCTAATATATTACTGGGATTTTACATTGCTTTAATTGTGCTTTAGTACGCTGAAATATTAGACCATGATTCGCCTTTGACAAATATTTCTTTGGGTTGGCAGTATTTTTTTATTTCTCCGAGATTTTGGAGTAAGTCTTCCCTTTCCAAAAAAACTTTCTCTCAGTCAAGGACAGGAAATGTCAGAATATGCACTCTAAAGACAGTAAAAGAGGCCTTGTGTGTTCTTAATCTGCTTGCTCATAAAACAGACTTTCAGAAGTCTTTTTGTCTATTATGGAATTATTATGGTGGAATTGGTACAACCAACGACTATCTTAGTAGAACAACAGAAAAAGAGATTGCAAATATAACACACAGGGAACATATACAAATTCTCCATCAGAACTGACAGCTTGCCTCTCCTCCTTTTCATGTGGGACAGATGTGTCTGTTTTTAACATGACTTAAGAAATTGTACTTGTCCTGTTAAAGAATGATCATGTTTTACTTGAAATTTCTATGGTACCACACTAAAAATAAGGAGAAATATCATTCTAATCAGCTATGCAGAATTATGTTATATAGAGTGTAAAACCCCAAAGCTTTCTCATTTTTGTACTGTCTGAGCTTACAGTTGTGAAGCTGTCAAACAGGAACGGGACAGGTAGTTCAATATTTAAACTGCAATTCTATTACTGAAAAATGCACAACATACTGTATACAGTACTAAAAACTAAATTCCCTATTTGTGTACATATAAATGACAGGGGGTGTGTACCAAGTAAAAACAAATACACATATCTATTCATGAGAGATGCTTCTATATTTGCGCTAAAGGTTGTTTTTAAACTCAGTGTTTATTGATTCATAATTTTATGCAAAATGTGAGGTGTTAACTGTTGTTAGTGGTGGTTGCTGAACAGAGGTGAAAATGCTGGTGCCATGTACCTATAGACTCATGTGGACTGCACAACTGCCTTCAGTCCTTTTGATTCTGAGTGAGCCTTATAAATGTCTCTTACATAACTTTACAAATAGTTTTTTTTCTTATTGAAGTTTTTAGCTGATTGTTGACACTTTTTGTTTTTTATAGTTAACTTCAAAAACTTTACATTTACATTGTATTTGTATTAGAAATTATTTGCTTTGACTGTCTTTTTTAAAGTTTTCATTATAGTGGCTTACATAGGCTTTGGGATTCAACAATTTTATTATAGATCTGATACATGTTCAATGTAATGTGCAGGCTAAGAAGAAAACTGAGACAAAGACTGGCCAACTGTGTGTTTGTTACCCACAAAGCTCCCAGCACAAAACTTGGTATGCACAGATTATTGTCCCCATTCAATTACAGTATCTGCAATCAACAAAGTCTCCTCCAAACTGATAAAGATAAAATTGTTAAAAGTATATCAACAAGAAGGATATACAAGAAAGAAGACTCTCAATGCCATACGTATCTCAAGCATTGGCAATGGCAAGCCTAAATCAGTTCAGCAAAAAATGGTCACAAAATTAGTATAATGGTCTTTGTATGTGATCAATGTACTCAGAATAAAAACCTCTGTAAGTCCCCTCAGAAAGACATAGGAATTTCAAACCATAATTCACATATACAGTACAACGGTCTCTGGCTGTATGTAATCAAAGTTTCATTTCTTGACAGCATAAATGTACTTATCTGTGTGTGTTCTTTTAGAATTGAGTTTCAAGCCACAGCTCACATAATGATACAGCAAATCCACCCTGAAGATCCAGGAGCTTTCAATACAAATCAGGGATGAGGTAGTAGAGAGATACAGTAGAAATCTGGAGGAAGTTACCTATCCCTTTTACAGTGAATCCCATCACTAAGACATGGAATCGGCCACTCTTCTTAATAACTGAGCAGCCCGGCAAGCAGAAAACTTGTTGGGGATGTCGCTGTAAAGACAACCATGACTTTGAATGATTTGCAAAGTTCTGCGTCTGAGATGGGAGTCACTGCTCATACAGTGATTGGTAATATACCTACCCCTACATGAAGCTAGCCTAGACAATGGGCAAAAAGCAAGCCATTAGTTTCAAAGACTAATCTTCTGTCTTGTATAAGATATACTGTAGACACCTGGAAAAATCTGTTATGGCCAGACAAAACAAAAGATTAACTTTCTAGTCTAAATGTAAAGTGTTTGTACAAACACAGCACATTTCCCAGTCAGCACTACCCCCGCTGTCATGTATGGTGGTGTCAGCATCATGTTCTGGAGATGTTTCTCATAAGTAGAGACCAGGAAGCTTGAGGAGAAAATAGATGGTTACAAAGTACAGGCACATCCTGGAGGAAAACCTCCGGGAGTAAGCCAAAAACCTACAAATGGGTAAAAACTTCACATCTCACCAAGATAATGACATGAAACACAAGGCCATATGAACACTGGAAGGGTCTGAGAGGAAGAGAGTGAATGTCCTGGAGCAGCCCAGTTGATTCCAATAGAAAAAGGTTTGATGATTGCCAACAAACGTGTCAGACATGGAATAATTCTGACTGGAAGAATGGGCAACCATCACAGTACATTATCCCACTGTGCAGAGCTGATAGAGCTGTATCCACAAAGAAGGGTAATTGCTATCAAGCCTACTGTATGTCCTCCAAGTATTGACGTTGGTGTCTGAATACGTATGTAATCAGTACTTTTCACTTCGAATATCTTCTTTGTGTGTTTTTTTACATTCAACCTCGTTCACATACAGTACTGTATTACTGTGTTCAGTTATTCCAGTGTTGAATAACAAAGTTGAGTTGAAAAAAATAAAAAATTTTGCATGTGGTTAACCGAAATTTAAAATTATTGGTAGGTCTGCAAGGCGTCGTGTATAATTTGTGATTTCAAAAAATAAAGAAGTGCAGAAATTGAAAAAAAGAGGACTGATGTTCTTACTGGACTTCCACTGCCTATTGTAGTAGGTAATGGTCTTATTCTCCATATTTAACTATGACCAAGAGACGCTGTTGGACTGTGGCTCTACAGAGATGAATCACCCCCCACCTCAGCCAAGACTGACCATGAAAAACCATATGGCTGGTAAATGTGTTAGTGATAAATTGGCCACTGGCCTGCATCACTGTGTAGCTCTCCCTTGAAATACTTGAAAGGCTTTTCAGAAGATTTTAAAAGATCCCTTTTTGCTTGAAGCCTTTGTGAGAGAGAGCAAAGCAAGCAGGAAACATCAGGGAATCCCATGCAGGAGGTTTGATAGCTTTTGGAACAGGAAACAACAGGGAAAAAAAAGCCACTGTAAATGGTCCCTATTTATTTTAAACTACAGTGGCTATTCATGTTGTTTCATTTCATGCAGATTTCCAGGGCGTCTCCCATTGTGAACTGGATGAAAGGGGCTGGGAGAAGACTCACTAGCGCCGCACCAGCTGTAGACTTGTTATCTGAATGACATTCGGTCAAAACTCTAGGTTCAAAGAAAATCACTGCCAAGGAATGTGATTTCCCCTACTTGCAATGTCTTGAAAGGAGCTCAGATCTGGAAATCTCAGATCAGTCCATCTGATGAGTAAATGTTCCTTCTCAAACGGAGGTGATTTTCACTGATCAGCAGGTGCATGACTCCTAAACGCGAAGAAACCCTGTTTCGCCCCGGCGTGCTTGGAGGTGATCAAGATGAGAAGCCCAGCAGACCTCTTTCTCAAAGGAGCAGCAATTTCGGGAACGTGCTTGCCTCCGGGGACTGTCTGACCCATTTGCGTTATTTTGTGTTGTTTCCTCTCTCCCCTCCATCGGGGTCCAGCCAAGAAACAGGACGGGGCGGTGGCCATGGAGATGCAGCCCCTAAAGAGCGCCGAGGGAGGCGAGGTGGAGGAGCGGGAGAAGAAGAAAGCCAACGTGCCCAAGAAGGAGAAGTCTGTGCTGCAGGGCAAGCTCACCAAGCTGGCCGTGCAGATCGGCAAAGCAGGCAAGTGTCCCGAGAGAGGAGGCTGTGGCCTGGATCCACGAGTGGTACAGTCTGCTTTAAGGGTGGCAGCATACTTGCAGTTGCAGTGCACAGTGGCGAACATAATACCGAACTACCATGTTCAGCGTTATTGCAGTTCCAGTGATCCCCCGATTTGCTTACACTGAATTGTAAAATACTAATTGTTTTACTATAATACTAATTATACTAATACTATAATTATTGCTTGTGCTGATTGCCACAGATAATACAATCAAGTGAGAAATGATCATAAGAATTTGAGTATCATATGTGAACTGCTTTTCTAACTGTCCGTTCTTGTTTCAGAAACTGTGGCTTGCTTCCACAAGATGTGCTACCTGTTGTCCGAGCTACTGTTAGCTATCTTATGTCATTTTATAGCGCATATAAACGTATTCAGACAATTGCCCTAGAAATTATATTTAAGAGAATTCCAACAACTCTGTACAATTAATTTGTAATACGATTTTAAAATCCTGCCACCGTCTCGGCAAAAACAGATCGCAGAAAACAACTAAGGAGAAACCAAACCAAAATATGATTTTCCTTTTTTACCCAAAAAATTAGTGCTCCTTGTGAACATTGAAATCTTTTGTAAGCCTTCTGTATGAACAAGTTTGAATCCTAATTATTCAATTATGTTCTGATTCTACATTTAAAGCAGAAAAGGGGGAGATGAGATGATAACCTGATTTCTGTGTTACTCCGTCTCCTTCTTCCTATATGTACACACCAGGTTTCCTGCCTTTATACACGTCAGAAAAGTCGCAACACTTGTCCCCTCCTTCTCTCTTCAGGCCTGGTGATGTCTGCGATCACGGTGATCATCCTGGTGCTGTACTTCGTGATCCAGACCTTTGTGATCGAAGGCCGGACCTGGCTGACAGAGTGCACCCCTGTGTATGTGCAGTACTTTGTGAAGTTCTTCATCATCGGCGTCACTGTGTTGGTGGTGGCCGTTCCTGAGGGTTTGCCACTGGCTGTCACCATCTCTTTGGCCTACTCTGTCAAGGTAACCCTTGGGATGATGATTGTGGTGATTATGATGATGATTATATGATGATGATGATCATATGCTTGATTCCAAGAACAATATTTTGGCTGTAGGTTAGTGAGCAGTTTGCAATATTTACAAATAAGGAACTACTTGACCAGGTAAACTGGGAGAAGTCAGAGACATTCCAGGTTTAAGCTGAATTGAAGCTTGAACTGGAATTTTAGCAAAGGAATTGGTCTTTGGAGATCAACCTCAACAGCACCATGGGGTCTTTACTATCCATTAGCAATCAAATCCTCAATTTATAGTCTTATTGATTAGACATTGTCTACCACAATCCTGGACAGTGCTGTGGAATGCTCAGTGTGTGTCACCTTCTTGTCAGCTAAAACCATTTCTGTCACCAGCCACAGCATCATCGTAATAACAAACAAGTCTTCTCAGAAACAACTTTTCACAGCTGCCAAGGTTTGATGACTTCAGGATGATATGAAGTAGCTGTTGAAAGAAAAACTCCCTTAGACTGTGATGATTCAAACATTCAGTTGTGTTTATTTTACTATATCTTAAAACAGAACATGTCTGTAGGGAATTTTACATGTCAAGCCCTGGGGGTGCTGCTGGAGTTCAAAAAAGGACAATCCTGGAGGAATATTACATTTTGAATGACACTCCTAGTGTGTATAACTTTTTGTTTCACATAGTGTTAAGCAGGGTTATACAAGGTCAGACATAACTGGATTGTGTTTTGTAATAAGATTCACTGCAGGCTCGGTCTGATCCTTACTGGAGTCAGCCATCATGATTTTCAGATCTCTAAGGATAACTGGGGCTACAGAGAGCAAAAAGAATGAAAATTGTGTTTTTGTTATTGAATTCAGGGGTTAAAGTCTCTTCAATCAAGACTGATCTCACATCATTGTACCTGTTTACATAGAGGTTCTGTTATCTGAAAGACAGATAACAATCCCGAAGTCTTGGTACAGCAGTAGCCAATCCTGGTTTTATAGATCTACAGTCCAGCAGATGCTGTCCGTTGGCTGTCCCTCTCAGTTTATGACCGATCATCTTCCATAATACAGAAGGTGACCATTCAGGCCAAAACAAGAGCCGCACTCCCTTTAGTAGGTTGAGCAGGAGATATCTGTTTGTGTGCACAATCCAGTCATGTTGCCCAGTCTTTGACACTCTCGCTTTAATCCCTCACTCTGGACATATTAATTCTCCATCTGTTTCAGTCAAGGGCCATAAACCCCCAGAAGCTGTTACTCACATGGCATGTCTGCATGTTTGCTGTTCACAGCCCTTCCTTGCTTTAATGTAATCCTTGAAGTGCTTCTTCTGCCCTCCTGTGTTGTGATTGCCTTGGCTGAGCTGGGAGAAGAGAACCTTCTTTGCAAGTCTGGAATCTGACATCCAGACAACATGATCGGCCCAACAGAACTGATGGTTGATGATGGTAGTCTCAATGCTCGTGGAACCTGCTTGGCATAAGACACTGATGTTGGTGCTTCTGTCCTCCCACTTAATACAGAAAATGTTTGATGTTGTTTGAGGTTTGATGTCGTGATCCTTTAAACACCCATGTCCACAGACAGCACTATGGGCACCACTGTGGGCCTCAAATCTGCAGGCTGCACTTTTTGGATTTTTTCATCAATTTTACCCTTCTGTGAAAGACAACTCCCAAAGTGTGAGAAATGCTGTATGAGAAATTCCTCAAATACTCATCATAACCAGTTGTGCTGGAATAGTGTTATGGAACTTGATGGTGAAGATGTTTGGTCTTCTGAATGCTTAAGACTAAGTTCCATCTTCTCATGTGCCTCTGTGATATTACAAGTACCTAGAGAGTTTTTTCTGTCAAGGCACATACTGTAACATCATCAGCATAGTGGTGTCATTGATGGTTAAATAATTTACTGTCTATTTGGTAAGTCAGCTGCATTTCACAAGTGAGTTCTATTCTGATGTGGATCCGTGCACTCAGAAATATTGAAATGCCTCATAATTCACTAAGCCAATAGTCTTGTCAAGTCAAAGAATGCTAAGTAAGCAGATGTTGCAAGTTTGTCAACACTTGGAGCATGTGCAAGTTTGATAACTTTAGTTAGTTTAAGTCATGAATGTTTGTATTTCTAAGGATTACTGAATTATTTAATTGAACAAACCATGTGTGTCCCGGATCAAAATGAAATTGGTCCAAGGACATTCAAATGAATAACTGAAGTGTGGCCTATAAAACTTGCTGGACTGTGGCTCTCCAGGGACAGGATTGGCCACACCTATACCATTTATGTACATTCATCTGTATTTTTGTTTTTCAACCTGCAGGTCCTCCAGACTTCAAAATCTCCTGTGAATCAAACTGCTATGCAAGAGGATTGTTACTTTCTTATATAGATACCACAGGGGAAAGAGTGATTAGGGGTTTTGCAATGCTCTTTTATTAATAAAACATGCACAGTCATTGCAATACTGCACCAGACAGGACACCAGAATAGAATTAAGAGCCCTGTTTTGTATTTCCTAGAAAATGATGAAGGACAACAATCTGGTGAGACACTTGGATGCCTGCGAAACAATGGGCAATGCCACGGCCATCTGCTCAGACAAGACTGGAACCCTGACCACCAACCGCATGACAGTGGTACAGACTTATATTGGAGACAATTACTTCAAAGAAGTCCCTGAGCCCCACTCCATTAACCCCAAAACAATGGAGCTCCTGATCAGTGCCATCGCAGTCAACAGCGCTTACACCTCGAAGATCATGGTGAGTGAGCTCTTGTCTGCCTTTTCTACGGTTTCAGTTACATTGCAGAGTTAGTTTTCACTCTCACAGCGTGTTCCAGCTTTAAACATTCTCATGCAGCCAACAGAAAGTCAGTCAGATAAGTTAAACTGTTCCATGAAACAGGAAGTGTGGGAGCACTGCTAAAGATGACAATCAAAGATGCACCTTGGGCTCCTACCATCCTTTGCCAGAACTCTCACTTATCCCACTCCTCCCACCAACTTCCCATCCTTCCCCTACTCCAGTTTTTCCATCTCTCTACCACCCTTTGTGTCTGTGCAAGTCCTCTCTCACTGCCGGAGGAGAAGAACTAGGAGCTGAGACTCACTTAGCAACAGTACATCCTCCATGAAAAATGTGATTGGAGCCAAGTTCATTCTTTGCCGTGTTTCATCATTTACCTTAAATAGCCCTCTCTGAAAACTGACAATCGTTCCTTTTCCACTCCAGCCTCCAGACAAGGAGGGTGGCCTCCCGAAGCAGGTGGGGAACAAGACGGAGTGCTCCCTGCTGGGCTTCGTGCTGGACCTGAAGAGAGACTACCAGGCAGTGCGGGAGCAGATTCCAGAGGACAAGCTCTACAAGGTCTATACCTTCAATTCCGTCCGCAAGTCCATGAGCACTGTGGTCCATTTGCCGGACAGCAGCTTCCGGCTCTACAGCAAGGGAGCCTCTGAGATCCTCCTGAAGAAGTAAGAGATCTTAAAAAACTTTTGATCTCCTAAGAGAAAAATACATATCAAACTTTATTCTATACAGATATCATGGTTCACATATCACACTTGTAATACCCCATGTTCTCTCCAAACCTTTGCTGCATTTTTGTATCAAGTGCTACTATACAGCAGTGCATCTCAGCACTGATCTGATGACATGCACCTTAATCTCCAACTTTGTACAGCCATGTATTGCTTAGCGCTGAGGATACATCCCAAAGAAAGTCTTTGTAGGAATCAGTGCTAATTGAGGTAATTTTTAGCATGGGTCCAAATGGAATGCATTTCTGGGAGAAAACCTCTATACATACAGTACAGTGCCTTGCGAAAGTATTCGGCCCCCTTGAACTTTTCAACCTTTTGCCACATTTCAGGCTTCAAACATAAAGATATAAATTTTTTATTTTATGTGAAGAATCACCAAGAAGTGGGACACAATTGTGAAGTGGAACGAAATCTATTGGATTTTTGAAACTTTTTTAACTAATAAAAAAATGAAAAGTGGGGCGTGCAAAATTATTTGGCCCCCTTGCGTTAATACTTTGTAGAGCCACCTTTTGCTGTGATTACAGCTGCAAGTCGCTTGGGGTATGTCTCTATCAGTTTTGCACATCGAGAGACTGAAATTCTTGCCCATTCTTCCTTGCAAAACAGCTCGAGCTCAGTGAGGTTGGATGGAGAGCGTTTGTGAACAGCAGTTTTCAGCTCTTTCCACAGATTCTCGATTGGATTCAGGTCTGGACTTTGACTTGGCCATTCAAACACCTGGATACGTTTATTTGTGAACCATTCCTTTGTAGATTTTGCTGTGTGTTTGGGATCATTGTCTTGTTGGAAGATAAATCTCCGTCCCAGTTTCAGGTCTCTTGCAGACTCCAACAGGTTTTCATCCAGAATGGTCCTGTATTTGGCTGCATCCATCTTCCCCTCAATTTTAACCATCTTCCCTGTCCCTGCTGAAGAAAAGCAGGCCCAAACCATGATGCTGCCACCACCATGTTTGACAGTGGGGATGGTGTGTTGAGGGTGATGAGCTGTGTTGCTTTTACGCCAAACATATCGTTTTGCATTGTGGCCAAAAAGTTCGATTTTGGTTTCATCTGACCAGAGCACCTTCTTCCACATGTTTGGGGTGTCTCCCAGGTGGCTTGTGGCAAACTTTAGACGAGACTTTTTATGGATATCTTTGAGAAATGGCTTTCTTCTTGCCACTCTTCCATAAAGGCCAGATTTGTGCAGTGTAAGACTGATTGTTGTCCTATGGACAGACTCTCCCACCTCAGCTGTAGTTCTCTGCAGTTCATCCAGAGTGATCATGGGCCTCTTGGCTGCATCTCTGATCAATCTTCTCCTTGTCTGAGCTGAAAGTTTAGAGGGACGGCCAGGTCTTGGTAGATTTGCAGTGGTCTGATACTCCTTCCATTTCAAGATGATCGCTTGCACAGTGCTCCTTGGGATGTTTGAAGCTTGGGAAATCTTTTTGTATCCAAATCCGGCTTTAAACTTCTCCACAACAGTATTACGGACCTGCCTGGTGTGTTCCTTGGTCTTCATGATGCTCTCTGCGCTTTCAACAGAACCTTGAGACTATCACAGAGCAGGTGCATTTATACAGAGACTTGATTACACACAGGTGGATTCTATTTATCACCATCAGTCATTTAGGACAACATTGGATCATTCAGAGATCCTCGCTGAACTTCTGGAGTGAGTTTGCTGCACTGAAAGTAAAGGGGCCGAATAATTTTGCACGCCCCACTTTTCATTTTTTTATTAGTTAAAAAAGTTTCAAAAATCCAATAGATTTCGTTCCACTTCACAATTGTGTCCCACTTGTTGGTGATTCTTCACATAAAATAAAAAATTTATATCTTTATGTTTGAAGCCTGAAATGTGGCAAAAGGTTGAAAAGTTCAAGGGGGCCGAATACTTTCGCAAGGCACTGTATATTTCTTACATATGAGGGCTTCATTGGGGTATTGGGAGTGGCATTATATAATTAAAAACCAATTTCCTAGTGTGTGATGCTGCAGGGGGATGTGGACACCTGTGGGACGGAATAGAAGCAGGGCCTTCAAAACATAGACACTCCCATGACTTTCAGACCATTAACACAAAAAAACGTTTATTAAATGAAGAATAAAGTTTAATAAACAAAAAGTCAGCTTCTAGAAGTATTGCTATAATGACTAATTAATTTTAATACAGAGGGGTAGTGAAGCTGCCCCTGTGGGAAAAAGAAACATCTCCTTTTAACAGAAAAAAAGACAAAAAGAAAATAAAAAACTGTCACTGTCTTCATGTTTAAGCTCTTTCAAAAGTAAGAAAACCAACAGTATTTGGTTTTACCTTGTCTTTCTAGGCTTTGCTCTTGATATCCCTTAAAAACTCCATAAAATAAAAGATGTAAGCAATTTACAAACTCAGAGCAATTCCTTTTTTCTACAGCCATGTCTCTCTTCCTATCTCTCTTAGTAGCAGCAAGTGGCTGTGCCTCTCTTCTTTTAATCTGCTAATTTCAATTTATTAACTTAGGCTATTCTTTTTTCTAGTTGTATTTTCTTAAAACAATTTGTGTTTGGCTCAGCCCTAGTGCCATGGTGCACATAGCTCTCCCCGGTTAATTAGAACAGCTTTTTAGTTTGTACTCACAAGCTGCCAGCGTCAGTGAAGCAGTTGCAGTCTTTTTTGTTTTCTACAGTAGGATGCAGGTCAGAACAACATCCCTCTCTGGTCTCTACTTATATTGCCTGGGAAAGATAGCAAACTTGTGCTTTACTCAGAGTGCATCGTCTTCTGGGAGTTTTGTGTCATGGATCTCCTGTTTTGTAATCTTGGTGTAGTCGAAAAGGTCCGTGAAGTCTAGGACACACTTCATATAATACTGTCCATCAACCACAGAGCCCCTGGTGGCATCACAAGAGTTTATTTTTGTATTATAGATCCTGGAGAAATATAAAAAAATTTGGCTCTCCACCAGTTTAGCTGTCTGCCTCCACTACTCCAGCTTGGCAGTGATGGAAGAGTGATGCATATGCCGGAAAAGGCCAAGCTCATTTTGACAAAGTCTTAAACATGCTGGAGATCCCTTTGCAATTTATTGCATTTCAGAAGCAAAATAAAATTCCAAACCTTTGAGTAGAAAAAAAGCTATCAGTTCATTGAAGACTTTAATTACGTGATTAAGCTCAACTGGAATGAAAACCAGCTGGTTCTCCAGGACCAGGCTTGGGAGCTATAAAATATCTAAAAATCATAGGTAGGCCCCAACTTTATTTGTAAAGGAGAGAGTTAAGAGAAACCATCTTAAAGCCAGAGCCTGCATATTCAATCAGATACTGCTTTCAGGTCATGACTGAGGTCCTTGGATGATGTCCATGCAGATCCAAAATTGGAAAACTGGAATATCACTATGTGCAACCCACGAACCCAGTCAAACACAGGGCTTCAAGGGATTAAGGGATCTTCCCCCCCCTTCCTGTTTTCCCTGTCTTCTGCATAGGTGTTCCAGCATCCTGAACAGCAATGGGGAGGTTCGAAACTTCCGGCCACGCGACCGTGACGAAATGGTGAAGAAAGTGATCGAACCCATGGCTTGCGATGGCCTGCGCACTATCTGCATCGCCTACCGCAACTTCCCTGCTTCCCCTGAGCCCGAGTGGGAGAACGAAAATGAGATAGTCACCGATCTGACCTGCATCACAGTGGTGGGCATAGAGGATCCTGTCCGGCCAGAGGTACATGAGCCAAACCTGTCAGCGGTTTTAGTTGTGAATGGTAACCGTTCGATAGAAGCAGTCCAGACAGCCTCAATGGGATTTCTAGATATCTTCTGTTTTAATCCCTTTTTAAACTGTCAGATTAAATCAAGCAAGCAAAAATGTGCTAATTGCAATGCAAGGTACCCTGGAGTTTCTTTTTGTTTGCGATCATAATCACTGAAAGAAAATAATGAGTAAACAGAAGGAGAAGTTAAGAAATCGACTATATGAGTCAATAATCAATATTATGAATCAATGAACTGAAAAATAAAAACTGTGAGGGGCAAAAATAAAGGGAGAAGCTATACGAGGTGGAGGGGAGTGGAGCAGGAGATGATGGGTTAAATTATGTGGTACTATGTGGTAAAAAATATGCGAACCGGAATAAAAATGAAGGAGCACTATGAGATCCTGCGAATCAGAAACAAGCATTCTTGGGTGTCAAACTTTTGGCAAGAGGAGGTCAGAGCTCAGTTTTAGAGAAGCTGGAAGATACTAAATATGGGTCTCATTCTCTTACATACCATAAGTAATAATGAAGGAATTGAGGTGAACAAGTAATGTAGTTACTGTATATGTATCTTAAAGTGCTACCATAGCTCCAGCTCATTGTAAATCCTTCAGGTTTTGAAGGTAGTTCGCTGGGTAGTCATCACTCTGAATGGAGTTTGAGAAAGGTGCCTTGACAACAGCTACCATGAATAAAAGTGAAGGGTTTGCTTCCCCTCTACAGATGGATAATCCCAGATCAAAACCCAGCTCTTGGTCCGTGTTCTTGTTGGCAGGTACCAGAGGCCATTAGGAAGTGCCAGCGCGCGGGCATCACGGTGCGGATGGTGACTGGCGACAACATCAACACTGCTCGCGCCATCGCTGCCAAGTGTGGCATCATCCAGGCTGGCGAGGACTTCCTTTGTCTAGAGGGCAAGGAGTTTAACCGGCGAATCAGAAATGAAAAGGGAGAGGTGAGATCTGGGGATGGGACTTAGTTGCGGGGCTCAGGAGGTGTGCAAGGTTGGAAATTCTCGGCCGTTCTTGGGCTACAGCTTCCTCTTGTCTGTGCGGGTCACCTCCAGCATATAGTGGAGGTCCTGTCCTGAAGGAGGGGGAGTCATATCGTCACTTGTCCACTAAATGCCACAGAAACCAGGCTAGGATTTGGCCAGATGAGATGATGTGGCTTGAATATGGAAACTCCCTTACTTGTTGTATCGTATTGATATTTCTGAAATACGTCATCGGACTTTCAGCCCATTAGCCAGCTTTCCAATCATGTGACACCTTGGATATCCATGACTTTCAATTTGAGAATGTATATTCTATGTGGAGTTTTAGCCAAAAGCCTTTTGGAGATGTAAATGTATCTTGGTATATAATATAGCTACCACCGTTGCTTGTTCTAGAAATCTATCAGATTGGTTTGACAAATTGTTCCTTTCCCAAATCTGTCTTCTGACATCTCCTGGTATTTTGTTTCCATTGTGATAACCTTCCCATTTACCTATTAGTATTCCATATGTTTAGATCTTATAAAGACCAATTAAGTGTGTATTTGATTAACTCGCCATTGGATTTCAGTCCTCCTGGGGTCTTACATACAGTGAGAAAGAAGACGAAAACATACAGAGTAAAGAATATTACCATCGCTTTCCTCTTCCCCAAAGCTTGTTCTCAAAAGAACATTGTTCTGACCAGTCTTGGAAGCCAGTTGCTGGATCATTTGAACCTTATTATAGAAAGCCCTCAGTCTTATTTTATGAAATTGTTTATGATTTTCTTTATTGTAGAATCCCTAGACTAAAAATGTTCTCTCCTCATTTGGTGGTACATTTTGGAAAAATAATAATAATATTAATAAATGCTTACACTTATATAGCACTTTTCTGGACACTCTACTCAAACCGCTTTACAGGTAATGTAAATTAATTGCACCAGAAATATGCAGCCCCACCTGGATGATGCGACAGCAGCCATAGTGCGCCAGAACCCTCACCACACATCCGCTATTAAGTGGGGAGGAAAACGGAGAAATGAAGCCAATTTTATAGATGGGGATTATTAGGAAGCCGTGATTGGTAATGTCCCTAAATATACGAGGGCTATTCTAATTATCTTGTACCCCCCATTCCCACCCCATCAGATTGAACAGGAGCGGATTGATAAGATTTGGCCGAAGCTGCGAGTTTTGGCTCGATCTTCTCCGACAGACAAGCACACACTGGTTAAAGGTAAGGCAAGCAGCACAGCTCATCCATCCCTTAAAGAGGTTTTGAAAACCATTGCAACACAGTGTTGATGTGATTTTAAGAATTTTTCTATTAAGCAGGTAATATGAAGCATTTTCTATTGAGCAGGTAATAAGATGCATCTTTCTATTGAGCAGGTGGGTGTGTCGACTGCTCTTTCAACCCCTGTTTTGTTGCAATCGGTAATGGGTAACTATAGGTCACAATTGGTTGCATTTGTTTGCAGAAATTGTTGTGGAAGGAAGAACAGTGAGGTAACACTGTGTCAGTGCAGAGGCTGTGTCAACGTGGTTAGGGTATCAGCTTCAATGACATGGCTGGGCAGCTTTTCCATACTCCCTCCACCCTTTGGGTAAAGAAATACATCCCGTTCTCAGTTTTAAATGTTCCTCCACATCTGTCCTCTAATCTGTGTTTCACTGTCCATGCTGAGGAAATTAGCTTCTGAAGATTTTGATATCTGTATCAGGTCCCCTTGTAACCTGTTCTGATAATGTCAGTGTAGGGCATTCCCTTAAACACTGGAATACACATGGTTGCTCTCCTCTGGACAGGTTCCTGCACCATATTCCAAGCACCCTATCTTTACCTGACTCCTTATCCTAATAATTATTTTGTAAGCAATTAAGATCAGAGGTGGAATGTGAATCAGCTAACAATGGATCCCTAAAGGGCTGTACTTGCCCATTCCTGGTGTAGACTAATGACAACTCTTTCACAGTATGTCTTGTATTTAAAGATTAGCACTCAGCTACTTTAGGGATAATTAAGCGCTTGGTTATCGTTAACTATGTGCCCGCCTCTCAGGCATCATTGACAGTACCGTTGTGGAGCAGCGTCAGGTTGTGGCAGTGACTGGCGATGGGACCAATGACGGGCCAGCTCTGAAGAAGGCAGACGTTGGCTTTGCTATGGTAGGTACCGGCACACTGCTCACCTGTCCACAGGTATGCAGGTATGTACGCCACATACTGTAACAGTGGTACAGCAGGTAAATCTCATTTCACCAGGTCCCCTTAATAGAACTTTTGTTATAAATAGAACAATATATGTGTATGTCTATATATATATAAAAACAATAATGTTTTATTTTAACCCTCTTATGGTTCATTTTCTATAGATTCATCTAAACATGGGCTACAGTTTGCTCCTTAATTATGTCCTTAATGAATAGCAGGATGAGTGTAACAGTCAAGACGCTGGTTCTATGCCAGTACTACAGTGGGCTGTACTGGAAGCTTTGCATGCTGAGCAGCCCTGATTCAGACCTCGAGTGGGGGAGTACATTCAAACATTGCTTCATGTGTACGGGGGAGTCTAATGCGTTTTTTGCTCCCAAGCACAATTTTCTTCCCATTTCCCTGCGTAGATTTATAAAATTATGAAGGGAAAACACAGATAAGAAGTACGTTACAGAGGGTGTGACAAAAGAAAAAATATCAGAAATATTTAACTCCCTTGCTGTAGGTTTTGCTGTTAGTAGTTTTGGAAAATAACATACAGTTAGAAAAAAGGGATTCAACAGTAGTACTGGAACTAGGAACTTTGGAAGCCATTAAGATGGTTACTGTGCAGGCACAGAATACAACCCTGCAGCGAGAGACAGGACAGGACTCAAGCGCGGGTCTCAGAGGAGATCCTGCAGAGATGAGCAGTAGCGAGCAAGGAAAGGATGATAGCTAAGAGTAGGCAAGAAAACCGATAGAGGTAAGAAGTTAGGCGTGACTCAGAAAAAATAAATGGAGAAAAGCCGCCTTGTATAATCAAATGGAAGTCTCAGACTAGCAGAAAGGTTACTGTGAGACGGTAACGCTTACACAATAGAAAATGATGACAATGTCGGAGCACCGATGAATGGAAGAATCCTGCCTTAAAAATTCTGCTTAATAGGATGATTGCCCAGTGGATTGGCTGCCTGATTGAAAGATGTTTAGGCCTGATTGATAGGCGCCCTGACCTAGGTCGTCTGAGGTTTGTGGCCGGCTGCATTAGTGTGTGAATGTGCTGGTTGACACTAGCAATGGCAGGACACAAGCTGCACCCGGCACGGGTGTGACAGGTAACACATTTGTGTTTCAATATCAGTGTGAGCGGAAGGGATCAAAAACTGAGGCCTTGCTAATCAATTGTCCCTTTTGTTTCCAAGGGCATTGCTGGCACAGATGTGGCCAAGGAGGCCTCTGATATCATCCTGACCGATGACAACTTCTCCAGCATCGTAAAGGCAGTGATGTGGGGCCGTAATGTCTATGACAGCATCTCCAAATTCCTGCAGTTCCAGCTCACAGTCAATGTGGTCGCTGTCATTGTGGCCTTCACTGGAGCCTGCATCACACAGGTGAGTATACGCACAGTACCTGTTTCCCAGGAGGTACACACTGAAATACACTGATGTTATCACACAGATACACCTGAGGCTTTACAGAGTGTGTCACATAGGTACAGGATATGCACAGTACCTGTCTCCCAGGTACGCACTTAAATACACTTTATCATACAGATCAACCCAAGACTACAGAAAGTATATCACAGAGCTACGGTAAATACACATTAACTTTCTTCCAAGTACACACTGAAATTCACAGACTTTATCACACAGATACACCTGAGACTACAGAGAGTGTATCATACAGGTACAGTAAACACACAGTACCTGTCTCCTAGTGACACTCTGAAATACCTGGGAGAGGCTTAGAAAGTCCAGGGGAAATTGAGCTCAGTATTTACAGCACTCATGCATCTAACATCAACAAACTCCTGTAGTCTTCAGGTAAGGCAAAATCCAGTCATGCCAGAAATTGTGTGGGACTGAGCCATTGTACACTCTGGTGGACAGAATGAGCATCACACATTTGCTTTTGAAACAGCAGTGTAATCAATCCCATTTCGTAATTCTGGATGATGACAACGATGATGATTAGTATTATTATTACAGTAAAATCAGAAATACAGAATAAAAGAGAAATTCACAATTACAAAAACAAAGTAAAAATAAATACTGCATAGGTTTAAAATTCAGGAATACCAGCTGTGCGCTGAAGGAGTCGGTCAGTTGCTTCTGATGGGTGTTGTTTGTGTTTGTAGCAATTTTTTTACAGTGTATTTATGACACATCAAATAATGAGGTTGTATATTTATGATATAAAAAGATACAGGAACAATTTTTACTGACTGTGTTGATAGCAATTGTTTAAATAATAAGATAAAAAATCCAAAAGGCAGGTTTATAGGTTATATGTTTTTCCCTTAAACTGAAAGAGTGTGCTTTTGGGCTGAAAAACATCATTTATGACAGACATTCATAAATAATTGACACCCCTCCCACCTAATTGGTAGGTATAGAAAAGTATTTAAAAATCAAGAAGATTGATGTAAGAGGGCTCAGTATAGCAGCTTCACACAAGTCGTCCTGAGACCAGAGCGAGCCCGAACTCAGTCTACGTGAGATTCCTGAAATGGGAGGGAGCTTTCGTCAGGTCTTGCTTGAAAGGACTTTAGAAAGACTCTGGTTCCGTCCTCCTGTCTCTGCCAGGACTCTCCGCTGAAAGCTGTCCAGATGCTGTGGGTCAACCTGATCATGGACACCTTTGCCTCTCTGGCCCTGGCCACCGAACCGCCCACAGAAGCCCTTCTCCTGCGCAAGCCCTACGGCCGCAACAAGCCCCTGATCTCCCGCACCATGATGAAGAACATCCTGGGGCACGGGGTCTACCAGCTCACCATTATCTTCACCTTGCTCTTTGTGGGTACGTAGGAGACAGGCGGAGTCTTGGTCCACACTGACACCAGTGCATAGAACCTCAGACACATCCCAGAAAGGACAGAGTGAGCAGGTTCTCGTAGGGCGGCTTAGTGTGTCTTTCCAATGAGCTGCTTCATCAGTGACAGATTGTGTGCCTTTAGGCAGCTGGGATTTGATTCACAGGATGGTCTGGACATGTTAGATTCTGTGGAATCATTTTCCACCTGCTTTTCCCTGCTTTTCCTCAGACATGGCCGAGTGGCCTGTATGGGCAAGGTTCAGATTTCCTTTTCCCAAGTGGATCTGGGTCTTGCACTGTTTAGCACCACTGAAGAGCAACAGTGAAGCAAGCATGTGGCCCCTTTTACTACTAAGCCACAGCTAATGATTCTGTTTATTTTTATCGATGCCTTACCTCACTAACATGAAAATGTATTAACTCCTATCTCATACTATGTGCAATTCTTTACAGTAACGTCCTGGATGTTGCTCTATAATAGATCTAAACTAGATTTTAAAAATTTCTGTATTTCTGTGTAACCTCGCCGTTTTACATTACTCTACGCCTAGATAAAAGGCACTGTTGCATGTTTCCATTTATTCTTTGCTTGGAATGGATCCTTTCTTTCATTTCTGGTACATGTACACTATAAGAACAAACTTTGCCAAGACATTTCTTTAGAGTTTCAAAATTAATTATGTGTTTATCACCTCCCTACTCACTTCATTTTCCTGTCTTATTCAGCACATACAGTACATGTACATACGCAGCTCTTTTAGGCACATACCTTATGGCTATATAGACATGACACTGAGGTGTAACAACCCAAGCAGTGTCACAGTTCATTCCTACCTTGCGAGTGGACATGCAAGCATGGCTTTAACTGTAGACCGTGCCAAATAACCTAACTTAAAAATATACTGTACTTTTGTACAGATTAGGACGGGCTGAGTTCAGATGCTTAACAAAAACTCTGTTTTTCAGTGTCATTGGTGTCTCTTTTGGATTGTGTGCATACTGTATGTTTTTATTCCAGTTAAAAAAAAACACTGCCTACCTATTACATAGGAGACGTCTGGCATAGGAAGAAGTGTCACTATGCTGTGCTTTTTTTCTTTTTTTGCCTGCATCTGGTTGATTTTCTTTGAGTGTCTTTACGACTTTTCACTCGTGCTCAGCTATTTCAGGTATAATCACACTCAATATCAGGTGTTTGTTTCATTTCCACTTTTAAGTACAGTATATTCCTGCTACAGTAAACAGAGGAGACAAAGATCCAAAGGCCAGGGTGACCAAAGGTATAATGAGGTTGAATGTTCACTTTCACTAGTTGTGGGGAGAGCACTCATGTTGGGTTTCACAGGTCATTTTCAGTAAACAAACACTCCACCGAGCCTACCTGTTGTGTGCTTTTGGTTTATTTCTCATCTCAGGAGAGAAGATCTTTGACATTGACAGCGGCCGCAACGCGCCCCTCCACTCCCCCCCCTCGGAGCACTACACCATCATCTTCAACACGTTTGTGCTGATGCAGCTCTTCAACGAGATCAATGCCCGCAAAATCCATGGCGAGAGGAATGTGTTTGATGGCATCTTTGGCAACCCTATCTTTTGCAGCATAGTTCTGGGCACATTTGGGGTACAGGTGAGCTCTGCCTGCCTATATTGCTTTGATGGTCCCATGTTTTTGATGGCTCTAGTATAAACTTCCCCAAGACTGTGGACTGCTGTATGTGTGGATGTTCAGAGATGGAACACAGATTTCCATTTCAAGCTCTTTGAACCATTTCCTACAGTAAGTAGACTTTTGTCTGGAAACCAAGAGTTCTTCGTGTCTGGACCATTTAACCACGGTCCTGGAGAGGCACAATGTAGAATCTCGGTTCAATCATTCAATCAGTCAAGTTCTAAACCCTTAAAACACTTTGTTTTGATCAAAGCAGGTATCCAAGAAATTAAGAGACCTCTTGAATTGAAAATACCAATCATTGTACAGCATTCAAAGATCATAGCAGGCCATTCCTGACTTCACTGAAACAATCAACTTGCTAAATTATTCAAAACCTGTTCCTAGTCTTGCTGGACTGTGGCTCTACTGGATCAGGGTTGGCCACCCCTAGACTACAGCTTGTGAGACCTGCAGTGACTCAAACCACTGTATCTGTTAATTATGAATGTTACCCATGTACCATGGGTAACAATGGGTGGATTACAGGAAAGAGCCAGTTCTAATATTTATCATTTCTTATATTCTTATATTTTCTCATTATAAATGAGGAATATTACACTCATGATGACAATAATATTTCTTACTGTGTTTAGTTGTCCTGTTACATTGTGTTTGCTCTCAGTGACTCCTTGTGGTTTTTTATGATCTAATTTGTACATGCACTTCTCAAAACTGATTAGTGTACTGCACGGGGAAGCAAATTAGTGATGCATTGGGCCGTGTTTCCCTTAATCATTATTGCATTATATAGCCTGGAAATTGCTGATTCAAATCCAGACTCACCCAGTAACTCACAGTGGTCAAGAGCATCCAAGGAGCTACAATCCATAATAAGCCATGTACCCCCTGAATTGAAGGCACCTGTAGGCTGGGAGATTCTTCCCTTATTGTACAGTCGAAAGCCCTGTGTGATGGGCAGCTGCTTGTGATGTCATCATTTAAAGCTGTCAGATTTCTGTTAGCCAGATGAGTGCTAGGCTCTCGGTACAAAGTGATTCAGGTGGCGTTATGGTTTGGAGTGTGTGTGCTTTCTTGATTTCACTCTTACGTTGGGAATTTTCTCAAATAGTAATTGACTAGATCAAATTTGCAGAATGTAACAGAGGAATTGAAAACAACTTGTGGGAAAATGTAGTGGTTTCCCATTAGTTTGTATTAATGACATCCTATGCTAAAGGAAATAAAATACGGTCTGCCCCAAAAACCCTGCTATCAAACAAAGCAACTGGCAAGAATAAACAAGTAAGGAAAACACTGATGCTGTTTCGGTGATCCCTCTGTGTGTCCTGTGTGTCTTGTCTTTCCCCAGATTGTGATCATCCAGTTCGGGGGCAAACCATTCAGCTGCGCCCCTCTCAATGTGGAGCAGTGGCTTTGGTGCCTGTTTGTGGGCGTGGGAGAACTGCTCTGGGGACAGGTGGGTACAGAGGGCGCCAGCTCTGGCAAATATCTGTACACCACCATCACCCTCCCACCTTCTCTTTGCTCTGAATTGCATGGATTTCCTTGCCAACGTATGTGTATGAACTACCTGTGAACATGTTTCTAATCCTGTGCAGTTCTCATTTCTGCTAAAAACTGTTCTGCAAAACACACTAATTTGAAGTTATGAACGGCAAAATGGATTTGACACAAAGCGGGGGAAGAAAGTAAAGCACCCTAAAAGGCTCTTTTTATTCTCATCCTGCTTAATTTATGTTTGTTTTCCAGTGGGGGGGGTTAAGCTTTTTCTGGCGGGAGGATGTCTTTGGAAAAGCCCGTCTTAATAAGAGATTCATTTAAATATGACATTGCACTTGAATGTATATGTATTGCAAATTCAGACACCACAAGCTTTTATCCGAATGAACTGTGAAAGATTAGGGAAAGGGTTATGCCAAAGCAGCCTGTAGGAGAGTCAGTCACAAATAGTAACCTCCTGCCCGGATTGAGTGAGGTCTCCAGCAGTCAACCGCTTGTTAGCCCATCGAGTGCTTTCTGAAACCCGCGGAAACGGGGCTCCGCACTTCACTCACGGCTTGTCCATCTGTCTTCCTTCAAGGTCATTGCCACGGTGCCAACCAGCCATCTCAAATGCCTGAAGGAGGCCGGCCACGGGCCGGGCAAGGACGAGATAACAGACGAGGAGCTCGCGGAGGACGAGGAAGAGATCGATCACGCGGAGAGGGAGCTGCGACGCGGGCAGATCCTGTGGTTCCGTGGGCTCAACCGCATTCAGACTCAGGTACGCCCACCTGCTCGGTGCCAGCTCCCTGCCAGTCTCACCCCCATCCCCCCCCCGGCCCCCATGTCTCTCTCCGCCTGATCAAGAGCAGCGCCCTACCTGCCTGCAGGACCGCGCAGACGCTCCTGCTAAACAGTAACAAAGAGCTGGATGTTCCACAATGACGGCCACGTGTGGGGTTACTGATTCTACCACAGCTTCAGTTGTGGAATCCATCTCCAACACTATATACATAGTTGTCATTTAAGGCTGATGGGGTTCCAAGTGGGAGTGGGTTAAAGTGCTTTGGCTGCAAAGGAACAAGTAAAGATGAATTACAAGATGAAGTGGAGAAGCCCAACATTATAATAAGAGCACAGAGTGAGAATGTGTGCCCATTCAAATGAACTCTCACCTTTGATCTTGTGTGCTTTAGAGTATATCCCTGCTACAGTACTTTCTCCTCTTTCCTTCACACCCCAAGAAGAATCATTGTGTTTCTTCTTTCTGCTTCTCAGTGTGAAATTAACCTTTACTTGTTCCTTTATGGCTAATGATGATGATTTTCCAGATTAGTTCTTAATGTAGTCTTTACATAAAAAAATCTTCTTATTTGCAGTTTATTCAAATTACTGTAAATCTGAACCGCAGCCCTGCCCACTGCTGTCTTACCTGGGAAAGGATGCCCCATGATGATCAATCATCAAAATGATCAATTAAAAACCTAGATTGGTAAATCACTTCCTCCACTTTGGACGTTTATTTTTACTCGAAGCAAAGTGTTCAAACTTTAGCTTTCAGAGCAGAGGGTAGGCTTTCAATCTGTTAATGTTCCGATATCTGGTCGCTTCCAGTTGTCAGGATAGACAACATATGATTATCAAGATGGTTTACCGGTTTCCAAAACAAAACAATATAGTTCCATCCCCGAGGAGCCCTTTATAAGTCCCTGTTTAAAGTTCTAGAATGTCAAGGCTGTCAGAACTACAGTCCGTTCTGTCGATCTGTCACCTTCCTTCCTGTGGAGTGAGTTCCAGATGCCTGCTTTCGGTGACTTTTTTCTGCCATCTACTTCCTCAGTGGATGCAGAAGTGGCCTTGTTTTTGCAGAGCTGTTTGCAAGGGAAATCGACCACTGGTTAAACGCTACCTCTGGAGCTCTGAGCCTGCAGTGCTCAGCAGGCCAGGATGAGCAGACGCAGCAGTTCAAGCGAGGGCAGTGCTGCTGCTGTTAGGGCCGTTGGAGGTCGCAGTATTAATGTGTTGATGAAGGCCGGGCGACGGGCTGGTCCATGAAAATGAGCAGCAGAAACAAGGCGCATGTAGCGCACCAAAGCACACTGCAGCTTGTTTTGATGTGTCTGAGCTCCAAGTTTAAGACCACAAACAGCAGCATCAGAAGTCATATTAGAAAGAACAGGAATATGTAGTCCCCTGATCTGAAACTAAGCCCCCTGTTACATTCACCTGTTTCCATGGAAACCATAAATCAAAGGCAGGACGATTGTGACACTGCTCAGGTTCAAAGTGCAAGTGTTTTATTATTATTATTATTATTATTATTATTATTATTATTATTATTATTATAACTGTTTCCATCTAACTGAGAGTTTCATTCTATGGAAGTTCCAACAAGAACAGTATTTTTGTTTTTGAGTCAACTGCAACTAGCATGCCTGATGTTTTTTCCCTTTCTTCTGCCAAATATCGTTCTGTATTTTTCCATATTTGCTTTATCGGTACTCTTACAATGCATTTTATACTGCGTGTTCCAAAACTTGCCCTTGACAGTTTGGGGATTAGAAGACTCACTTCAGAGGGCACATTGACATGATCCCCACATTTCTGAAGCTAGAATTTCTGCTATGGAAACTGTCCTTTTTGAAATGAAGATCTGTGGAATAACAGGGATTTTTTTTGCCTGTAGTTGTAGCCTTCAGAATCAAGAGTCTGAAAAGCAAGAAAGATTAAATCTTGAACCAAAATTCTGTTTCAGCTCATGTGCAAAAATGTATTTATTTAAAGTATCATTCATCCATCTTCTAACTACTGCTTCAATTCAGGGTCGCGGGGGAGTCAGAGCCTCTCGTGGCAAGCAAAAAGCGCAAGGCAGGGTACACCCTGGGCGGAACGCCAGTCCATCGCAGGGCAGACACACAAACACACACTTGCCTGGGGGCAATTTTCCCAAAAGCTAGTTAACCTACAAGTATTTTTTTGGACTGTGGGAGGAAACCGGAGCACCCGAAGGAAACCCACTTGAACACGGGGAGAGCACAGAAACTCCACACAGATAGCACCCCAGGTCTGGAATCAAACCAAGGGCCCCAACTCTGTGAAGCTAATGCCACTGCTCCACCGTGCCACCCACAAAAGTATCATCATCAAGTCATTTCGAACAGCAGTGGCATTTTGGGAATATTATCCCATTGTAACCAAATACCCTTCCCAAGAATGTCATGGTCTAACTGCGTTGGAACCCTACAATTTCTACATTCTCTGATTTCCAACTACTTGTCTAGGAACTGACCTGGAGGCCACCAAAAAACAGACACTGATCTACCTCGACTGTGCAATCAACATAATTGGCCGGCTGTCTCCCCCTGCTGGAGAAACCCCTTCACAGAATTTCAAGAAAAAGCCACAATTACCCAGGCAAGGGTTATGGCCAGTTCAAGGAATATGTAGGCTCTTTATATTATACATTCTTGTTTGAAATTTGGGATTCACTCATTATTTTGCCACACAAAATGGCAAAGACCTGAGACTTGGCTTTACAGCTGTGAGCCCTGTACTACATAGGAGGAGAGAGGACTTGTGTGTGGATGTTCTCCTCCAACACACCCAACTGGCAGAGCCATTTGCTTTTGGCATGCAGCAGGCTGCACAGTACCCTACTGGAGACTGAGGGGAGGAGTGATGAATCTCTCACTGATGTCACTGCAGGCTTGTAATAGCCTGGCATCTCCCATGAGCCACTGTTACAACAAAAGACAATAGAGCCCTACTGTAGCAAGCTAAGACCTACCAAACTTCAGCTCTGGAAGTGTCTCTTCTAGTTTGTGTTTAACGTGTTCTGAGCAAGCACTCTTACTGATTGAGCCATTCTCGAGATTGTTATTACCCACCTCTTGATAAACTGCAAGGTACCTTAGTATTTCCCTTGTCAAGGTAAACTGTTTTCTTTGAACTGACAGGAGCTCCATTACCATGTCAATTAAGAACTTAAGTGCTTTTATTAACAGTTGCTGGTAATTATTGCTTATGAGGACGATCACTGCATGCATTTTGTCAGTTTTAAAATGGAGGCAATGGTTTAATTATTAGTGGCGTTGACAGTCCTGAATCTGAAAAAAAGCACACAAGCCTGTTAAAACTATGCTGTTTAACACAAAGAAACTATCTGAAGTAGAATAAATTCTTTAAATTATTTTGGCTGCACAGCAAGCTTGACATGCCATAACTCCTGGTGTTGGCTTATATACAGGAGCCTGCAGCTCATCGAACCTGCTCAGAGTGAGAATCTCATTTCCATATCTTAATCGATACAAGGTCTGCAGATCATGACTTGCTAACGTGTTCCTTCAAATCAACATTCTTCTTGTTTCTTTTTATCACCTTCAAGTTTGCTTCTGATGCTCACAGATAGAGTTTGGTACAAGATTTGTGGTCCTCTTAGAACAGTATTTGAGCAGACGGGAAATAGAACACAGAAGACAAGACGGAGCATGAGATCAGAAAGTGTACCATAGCTCTCCAGTAAAGAGGGGGAGATGGTTGGGAGGGATTCTTTACTTCTTTAATCCCTTTTTAGCTCACAAAGTGCTCTTCATGCCTCCTCACAAACCCATCTTTACTGTTAACCTTGCTAAGTATGAAAGTCTTGTGCAGCACAGGACATGTGTCCTTGGCATCGAGGGAGCAAGCTTTTGGAACCCGCAGTAGGTGTGTGACTGCAGTTCTGCACTGCACTAAGACATGTGTCTGTAGCTAACTCTCAGGGAACCAGACAGCTCTTGGTGATGGTTTATAACATGACTTTCCACTTCATTCCTCAGTGCAAAGGAAAACAGAAGTACCCAAAGGCTTGTTGCCCAGTACTAAGTCTATGGTGATTTGTGGTTGATGTCTGCCTTGTCCTACAATATACCCCTCTTCCCCTGACCCTTGACCTTTGACCTTAACCTTTGATAACATGTGGCTTTGACCACTTGGGAAAAACTCACAGTGGGCCATCGCAGTTCCTTCCTCAGTTCCAGTAACCCAAACTGTACTGTATGGGTAAGAATTCCTCATGCGTCTTTGACTGAGGAAATATTAAAAAAGGACACTCTGGAAAAGAACATCTCCAACATTCTTGTGATCGTCACAAGTTAAATAATGGGAGGTATTTTCATCAAAGCCTGTAAACCTGACCAAAAAAAGAAAACCTGCAAAAAAGTGATTGAACCAATTGTAGTCTTGCTAAAAACATCACTACAGTTCACATGTAATGCAGACTTTCATACACACAGTCTAACTCAATAAGTTGCATTGTCACATCAGGTTGTCCTCTGATTTGCTATTTGGTTCATTCTGTCTGTTCACAATACAAACAGGTAAGAAATCTGTGAGGCCTAGAAACTCTTTTGGCCCACTTGAGTTGTAATAATCCCTGTGACAAGCTGTCTCTTGGGTAGTTAGTGAACTGGGGCTGAATTAACATCACAGCACTAAGCAGCAACTGACATCCTCCAGAACCCTAACACAGCATGAAATTGTTGTGCATGAAAGCTGGTAAAGTACTTGTTCCTCCAGCTCAGAACTACAAAGTACTGTATGTGTAGTATATACTGTATAGTATCTCAGGCCTTTATAAAATCCCTTGGTCTTGTCATTTTAAACACCTCTTTGCTTTATAAACACAATATATTGTGATATTACTAAGCTTTGCTTTGGATCTCTGGGTGCTTCTTGAATGTCTGAAATGCGTTGCTTTGGAGACTGAAGTCCTTGGTTTATCCCAAGTGCAGTATATGCAGTGTTTTCTACACGATAGTGTCCTCAGCACCATTAACCCTGCCGCCTGCATCAATCTCTTGGCTTTTCACTGATGTTTAGCTATGGCTTCAGCAGAGCAGGATGTTCCACAGAGAGGAGGAACACTGATTTTTAGCAAGTGGCAGGCAAGGAGGTATTGTATGGCCAAGGGCTCCCAGACCTCCAGGGAGAGACAAAATACTTCTGACACAGGCAGGGAGCACTTCTGGCAAAACTAAGCTGGGCTGAGATGCAGAAAACCGAAAACTGATGTATTGAGGTTCAGTGCATTAGGCAGACCCAGTTACTCTAGTAGTCTGAGAAAGACACCAAAACAAAGTGGTGTATCATGGAAACCAGGAGCAATGGATTTAGCTACATTCTGGTAGAACTGTATAGGTCTCCTTAAATCTGTAGGTGCCCTAGTCCTCTGCAGGAGGGTTAAATTGGCTCACGGAAGCCATAATTGCACTAATCTAGCCCTTTCTGTGGTATTGTGTTGTTGATTTAAAAGAGACCAGCCAACCTGCTGGGATGTTGCTCTTGAGGAATAAACATACAGAAGGGAGTCCCACCCACCAGCCCAGGAAGCCCTGCTGAGCTCACTCACTGTAAGACCATTAGTACCAGCAGCAGGGCTTGAACATCAGTCAGGGGTGATTGGTGCTGGCCGGGTAATGCCAGTGCCTTGATTTGTGGATAAACGCTGAGGGCTTCAGTCTCTAACCTCTTGTGCTTGAGTGCCAAACATCTGATGCCAGGGAAAATTTTCTCAGAGGCAGTAAGTGGGCAAGATGGCGTTGGGGTGGGGGTGGGGGGATGTTATTAATTTAAACAGATCTGCCTCTCCTCTGGCTGCACTGGTTACAGCCTTTGCCAAACGTCTAACCCTTTTCCCATGCTTCTAGAGAACTGGAACTGTTTTAGCAAAAGCAAACAGCTCAGAGTTGGTCAATGGAAGAAATACAGATTCCTGTGCCATTCATACCGTCTCCTTATTTGTAACATGCTTCATTTGCTTGATTTGGTTTCTGACTTTCCTTATAATACATAAAATGATTTTTGAGTTGCTCTTTTTTTCGAGCCTGCATGGTAACTTGCGAGCAACTAACCAGGAGTCTGAAACAGGAAAGCATTGCATGACCACTGCATACATACACATGTACAGTACTGTATGTATGCCTGTATACATACATGCATTTCATGGAGGGACCTTTTCTAATATCTGTTCCTTTAGATTCCAGCTTTGTGTTTATTTCATTCTCTGGTTCAGGCTCTGACATCCAACACTGGTAGAAAGTTCATGTCTGGCCCATCTTCTTTGGGAATATGCTTTAGTAAACAGTTTACTCCTAAACATCATTTTCATAGCGTAGTCAGACATCTTCATTTGGGTTCAATGGTTTTTTTTAAATAAAATTTTTACCTGGTGGTAATAATTAAGAGAGACAAAGGCAGAAAGAACTAGACAATATTATCCCAGGAAGGGAGTAAGATTAATGACTCCTGCAACTAATTTCTTTCTTAAAGAGAATTATTACACAATTAGTATCAGTGTTGGAGACATTTGATAAATGAAGGAAATAGGTAGGCAATCACATGAAATAATATCCAATTATACAGATATTTATACTGGAGAAGACGGATATCAAATATAGCACCCAACTATATTCTTGGGTCACCAAAAGAGACAACATCCACTATCTAGCTTACAATTGGGCCCAAATGTCATCACTAAATAACCTTAACTCACTAATTGTTTTCTGATGTCATGTTGTTTAGAAATATTCAAAGTCAAATTCTATGAACAGCTTGAAATCACAGTTTCTCATGTGCTGAAAAATAACAAATTCGACAAAGCGAATGGTAGTTCAGTTAAGGGATCAGTAAAGTAACGGAGAATCCACCAAAATAAACCATAAAGTAATGGACACTGCCCACGCCCACCCTATAAAAGTGGCCATTTTAAAGAAATGTCACTCTTTTTATAAGCTACATATCTGATTAACAGACAAAATAGTGTTGTGATTCAGAGCAAATGTCCAGTACCTACTGTCTTAAACCAAGTTATATATTTGTTTAGTGCAGCTTATGATCAGATAAATTAATTATGTAATTAATTGAGATGCTTATGTGAGAACAACAGTCAAAAGAACCTCCAGCTATCCCTACAGGAGGCATGTCTCAGAGCCTTGTTTTAAAGGGGGAACTGTGTTTTGTCTCAACCCAGGTCAAAAAGAGCAATCTGAACTAAAAATCCGGAATAAGGTCATGAAATGTAAGAGCTATATTTTAGGCCATCTCAGAAATCTGTGATAATCTGGGTTGTTGGACCCCATGCAGTTATAATTCCTCTCTTCTTTGGATCCAGACTCCTGGTTAGAGAAGGTACAGTAGATTCCAGCTTTAACAGGCGACTGCAGTATGAAGTTCTTTTGCTACCTTTTGAAAAGTCCTTCCCCTTATATTCTCCTCCCACAATCTCTTCCTTCCTGAAGTCAAACAGAGCTCTGCTTAAATGCAGAGGACAGATGAAGTTCTGGTGTTGCATTCCCCCTCTCCGCACGGCCATATAAGATAACAATGCAAATAGCACATTGTGCAGATGACATCACAAAGTGGCAACTCAATTATTCTGGTGCAGGTGCAAAAAAAACAATTTGCTGTCAGGATTCATTACTGAGTGGCCAAGGCAAAAGATGGGCTTTGTAAAACCTGGATCTTTCTGTGTACACAGTGACTGCCTGGCTGTAGAGGACCTGTAGTGTTCAGGCTCATTGTTCATCCATTAATTACATAGCTGGGGGCACCGTCATCAAAGTACCACACGGCTGGAGGATTGTCACCTGTGGCCTAGAAAGACAAAGACTCCTGGAAAATATAAAAAAAACAACAGAGAAGCTTCACAGCTCATAGGCAGAAGTTGCACTATCCTCACTTACTCCCTGGTCATGGTGATCACAGCCAAAGATCAACATCAAATTCCACCATCAAGGGTTAGCGATAATGTCTGTACAATGTGCAATGTCTGCATTGCACCACGCAGCAGAAACCGGTTCTGATGCTAATACAGTACAGTACAGTAAGTGTAGCTGCGGAGAATGCAGTCAGTCCTCCACATAGACCTTTTTCTAACCCTTCGGCGTGCGCCATCAGCACACGACAGTGTGGCGTTGATTCTGCTCTCTAGTTTCTTCTTGAGGTCAAAATGTAGTGAAGTGGCTTGTGCTCTGAGACAAGAGCCCCCCAGAACCTGCCACTCTCGTCTCCATCACCCTCCTCTGCCATCAACTCTGAAGTAGACATCTTCTCACAAGATCCTTAAAGGAGTGTTGACTCTGTGCATCGACTGGAAATACAGTATTTTGTGCAACCTGGTCATTCCAACTTAGTCTGCCGTACTTTAATGCACAAAAGAGATGATTTTGTCTTGGAATAAACAAGCAATTACATTATGTCCTCAAAAGTATTCTTTGTGCTACGTACATATATTTGAGTAATTGAACCAATGGAGTTCTTTTGTGGGCTATATACTATACACTGAAGGACTTCAACTACCTTTCAAGGTACCCCTAGGTAATCTAATCTCTTTGTTACCTGTTGTTTTACTGGGTTATTGATGCATTCCTGTAATTCTTCACACATAGTCAAAGCACAGACAATGAACAGGTTTCCAAAGACATACAGAAAGAGATAGAAAGAGTTAAACTAATGGACTGGTTCTTTCACCTCTAATGGTGATAGAAAGTGCATTTTATAGAAGCAGGCCAGGGCTTTTAAGATGCTGATGATTCCTGAGTATATTAGTCTGAAGCACTAATGCAGACACATACAGACAAGAAATAAAGCTGGAAGAAAAGGTATATGCTGCATTGCTCAATCGATAATCTGTGTTTCACCTTAAAAGTAGTGTTTTTAAAGCTGCTTCTGAATTCTGCGGCAGAGAACAGTGTCAGCTAATAGCTTAGCCTTATTATTGGTCTTAAAAGTACTGCATTATAAAGATAACATCTGATGGCTAAGTGCACAGAGGACAAAGTCCTCGTTTCTGCATGATTCAGGTTCGAAAACACATAACAGAATTTCGGAGTTTGTGACTGCACCTCGCCAAGTGCTGTCAGGGACAACAATTCACAGAAGTACATTACCTTATCTGCTGAAACATAGAGATGATAAGTCAGATTGAGGTGAAGGGTAAGACTGGGAAACAGACTGGGTTTCATGGATGCAGTACATGGAGCTACTGTGGTAGTCATAAAGTTTGGAGGGAGTGTAGCAAAGATTTTGGGGAAAAGAGAACTGAGAAAGGATTCTTGAAGTGCAGAGGTAGACTTGGGTCTAGGTGTCTAGGTGTCTGGGTCTAGATGGGTCTAGGTGTGTTGTAGAAATTTAGTTGGTACTCCAAAGAGGGAGCTGAGACTTTCAGGCTTTATATTGGATTTTGTAAAATAGTGTTCACAAGTCGTCACTGTAAATAAATTAGCTTGTCACCCTAGTATAAGCTATTCCTGTGGGTACTCCTTATCTTATGTAAGATGATAAGTGAAAAAAACTCCACAATCCCTACTTTTCACAACATACAGTATGTCAGATTGTTTTGGGGTCATTTGTTTAGAAGTATGCCTTTTACACCACCCAAACAAGATTGTCTATTGGAAAACGTGTTAATATTGAGTGACAGCTTATTTTCTGTTCCAGTTAGCGAGTTCCTTGCAAACATACTGTGTGAACGGCCAACCCTGCTTTGCAAGGTATCCTATTGGTGGCGAAACAACCTGAACTCAGGTTCGCAGAGGGATCTTGTGACAAGATGATCACATCTTTCCAGCGTTGGAATTTGTGTCCTCACAATTCACAAATTCATCAGATCCAACTCCTGTCTGATCCAACCGGCCTAAACCAACCAAACCATGCCCCGGGCACGATGCAACATGAAGGGTTCATCTCAAAGAGCACTGGGGAGGTCAGGGAAGAGAATAAACATGACGGCTTTTAGACTTTTGGTTTCAAATTGCTGCCACCTTCCCCCCAAAATGACCCCCCCCCACCTCCCCTCCCATTTCCTCCTTCTCTCCCTTCCTCCAATGTCCCCACCCCCTCTCTTTGGCTGGCTAATCCAAGTGTGCTGTAATGTCTATCTCTCTCTCTCCTGCAGATGGAGGTAGTGAGTACCTTCAAGAGAAGTGGTTCGTTTCAGGGTGCAGTGCGACGCCGCTCCTCCGTTCTCAGCCAGCTCCACGATGTAACCAATATTTCTACCCCCACTCACGTAGTTCTTTCTACTGCCAATGCAACCGGTGCTCCTGGGAGTGAGTTTCATTTCCTTAACTGCACACGCAAAACAAAAAATCAACACAGACAAGACACGTCTCCAGACACGCACACACACCCACACGCCAACACATAACCGAGCCATGACCAGAGAGAGGAGAAGCACTTGGAGTGCGCCTTTCTTTCATTCTCTTTCTTTGCAGTCCTTATGCGTTTCTGATCAGCGTGTTTTTTTTTTTTTTTGTCATGTGTTGGTTGGCTGGTTGGTTTCTTCCTTACCTTCTTATGATATCTCTTGCTTGACAGCCTCTCTCATTTCTTTATTTTGGTGCTGTGTGGTCCTGTTTTGGTCCTGTTTCTTGCCTTTTTCTGTGTTGTTGTCGGTTTTTTTTTACTGTTCTTTTTCTCTGGCTGGATGGGACAAGCCATATTCTCTCTTTGATTGGAGTTTTTTCATCCCCCCCCCTGTTTGACAACAAGCCAAAATTTTGGGACAGTAAAGCTTTGTGCTTTTTCTCAGGAAAAAAACAAGATGGGGTGCTGGTTTATGAACTGGACATTTAAGGGATGGGTAAGGATCAACTGTGGATTTTCACAGGTGTTTTTGAGGACAGTGCGGAGCAGAGAGACGGGTTTGCCCTGACAACTGTTTTTTTTCCCCACAAAGATGTCAGTGATCACACTTTTAACATTCTGAAAGGACACAGGGAGAGTAACAGTATCGGCACAATAATAGATTAAAAAGGGAATTGCGTAGTTCAGGGAGCAAGCGGTCATTGGGTTTTCTGAACAAGGCAAAGGCCTGAAAGTTGCTGTCATAAAGATGTTCTTTCCAACACCGCAGCACTTACAGTAAACCAGCTGCCTACGTAAAGTTAATGGCTTCCATTAAATAGACTAAAGAAATCTATCACTTTTGAGAAATAAAATATATATAACCTTCCTTAACCTCAAGATTGCAGCGGCTGGGGTGCCTAGATTCAGATGTTGCATGTAATGTTTTGTACTGCCACAGAAGTACTCAACAGTGAACAGTCATGTTGTAGTGAGAATTAGATGGTGGTACAATAGTTACTGGAACCTCTGTTCACATTTCTCCCGTGGTGCTGGAAAAAGAATCATGTTATTTTGGATAATGAAGAAAAGAGGTTTTGCTGACAAGAACGCGCATCCAAAAAGTCCTCAGCAGAGTGATGATGCGTGCACTCTTATTTTTGTAGTAATGAGCTTCCAGCACCAATTCAGACTGAACAGAAAGTGTGTGAATATTAAAGCATGTCGATGATGCTGAGAAACGTATATGAAGCCAGAAACTTAACAGGGAAATTGGTCCTAATGACAACAACGAATCAGACAAGTTCCTAGTCTGTGTCCTTCTGGGTTTATGCTACCCTGAAGATTAAGGGGGTTTAAAAAAACCATCAAAGGCCAAAAATCTCCCAGTTCTCTTATTCACTTTTGGGCCATGCAAAGTTCTCTTTCATTTGAGGGAATATGGTGGGATCTCTTTGGTTTCTTTTTTCGCTGTTTATCTCAATTGCATTTTCCATTTGTTTCTGATTGTACTGTGGCTGAAAACGGGAAAAAAAAGCAAGAACAAAGACGTTAAAAAAAATGGAAAAGTCAAATCGGATGTTCCCAGTGTATCTGCGGTGTGATTCTCTCGCCCTTGCTGTGTGCACGAGAGATGCGTCTGTAAGCTTTCGAGTATAAGCCCCAACGGTTGTGACAGTACTTGAATTTACATGAATGAAGAGGATGTACTTCATCAACCTTTTCCTTTTCAGTGTGGATGTTGAGCTCTCGGCAGTCTCTTGGGATTAGGAACAGGAAGTTTCTTTGTTTTCTTTTTTCATCCCAGCAGATGTCATCCTCTGTCCTAATCTCTGTATCGATCTGCCTTTCTCTCCCTTCCTCCTTTCTCTTTCTCTTTGTAGAGTTTTTCCTCTTCCATGTACGGGGTTGTGCAGCTCGAGCACCTCGCAAGGGAGTTTAAATTTCAGGCAGTCGTTTCAGTTTCAGCTTCAGCTGAGAGATATTACCCCAGTTATGTTGGAGACCTGTTTGGTTTTCACAAGTTCACCAAATGTGGTGCTCTTGACAGGAGGACTTCAGACTTCATTTCAAACCATGGGGCACCTCACAAGTGGTACTAGGAGAGGAAAGCTGGATGTCACAAAACTTTCATAAACTGGAGAGTTTGTTTCAATGTCGCTGCATGTACTCAGTTTTAGTAAAAGATTTTAGTACTCGCTTGGTAATAATGACAAAGGTGTAGCCTGGAATTGAGTTTTCTTTTAAGAGAAATCCTTTGTCTCTGTATAGGTATTTGAAAGCCCGGCTCTTTGACTGAGGAAATCTTTTTGTGTTTTTATTTCTTATTATCTTTATTCCATGTTCAACACCATTGACCCGCCAGGAAGGACCAACGACACCCTTGATTTAATTTCTTCCTTCCATTCTCACCCTCGTTTTTCTCCTTATTTTCACGACTGTCAGTTCTGTCTGTCGTCTTGACCGGCTTTGGAATTATTTATTTTGCCCTCTTCCTTCCCCCCGTTGTCTTGACGACAGCTGTTTTCATCCCTTCATTGTTAAGGTACACGTTTCTTCCTGCCCTTCACATTTGCCCCATTGGCTGAAGTTTTGAATGGGATAAATTATTACATGTGCAGTGGGGCTGGATCAGGGTTAGGCTGGGAAATTTCTGTCTTAATTTGCACAGTTTTGTTTTTATTTACCATCTCTCATGTTTGTTTTTTTCTGCTGCAGTGTACACTGTAGCTCATTGCACTAAAGCTGGACAGAATCCAATTATAGTTTGTCTTAAATAGTTGATTGTTGGAGATGTAAACTTTGTAGTTATAGTTTGTACAGCAGCATGAACGCAAAATGCCACATTTCCCCCAAAATTTTTAATTTTTAAGTACAGCATTCCTGATCCACCCAACTTTGGTAGCAAGATAGTTTGTCTGTTTTTAGCTTTCAGTTAGGGACTACAGTGTGCCCTACATGATTATGTTTTATAGTGTTTGGCGAAAGTAAGGTTCAGATAAGAAGAAAAAGAAAGTTAATGTGTTTAATATTAGTTACTGATATACAGTAACATTCAAGGGAAAAACAATGCTATAGAGAAACAAAATATCGGTCCCAGTTGTCCAAAATGGAAAGCAAATAATAGCCTACCATCCTAAATTGTAATGAAACTGGAGACATATTAGGTTGTTCATGGATTTTGGTTGACCTGACTGCATTATTGCATGGGAAGCAGCATTCTTGTCTGGTATTATTTGAGTTATATATTCATGGAAGGTATTTCTAAAGTACCGCTCTACAAGAACGCAACTTCCCCACACAGTGAGTACATGGAGATGGAAAGAAATTGGGAAAAACCTTCTTATCCTAGGAACAGGCTGATCTTTTTTTTCTGATGACTGGTGCTGTAATTTGGATTAGCTCCCTGGATGCTCTTGGTTTTCTTTCTTAGGTGTCATGGGCATACAGTAGATAGGTACTGTATGGAAATACAGCAGGCATCACCTTGAGGCTGGCACTTCTGGCATTGTGCCTTGACATCTCCTGCCACTTTCAAATACCATCAGACAGATAAATTCCGTTCGGACATCTGGTCCAAGCTCCGCAAACAGAATTTTAGCCCCAAACACTGCACTTGGCATTACCTTTTCAGGCTGGCTTAGTAACGCTGATCTAAACGCAGGGGTATTATTTCATAGCTCGATTCTTGAAGCTACATCTAGCGATGGAGAGCAGGAGAGATGGCAGGAAGGCAGTCAAGGACCAGGGTTTGGGTCAAGAGATCCCAAGACTCCTTGTCGGCTTCCTCCCCCTAGCTCTTCTAGTTCCTCCTCACCTCCGTGTCCATGTTCCAGGTTTTTGTTTCCTCCCACTCGGGCAGGTTGTGGGCAGACTTCCGGCTGTCGAAGCTGGAAGAAAGCGTTAGAAAGTGGATTAACTTGGGAATGAGGAGTGGGAGGTCATTAACACTGCTTTTCCATCGCAGCCGTCTCTAACCACTGCCCTGCCTCTTCCTCCTGCTTCTTCCTTCTTCCGTTTTGGTGCTTTTTATGGAGCCAGTTTTGTTCTGTTTTTTTTTGTTTCTATTTTTGGAGGGGGAGAAGGCTGGCAGGGGGAGAGGAATGGGGCAAGAAGTACGTGTGTGTATGTGTTTTGTTTTGGGGGGGGGCGCAGTGTGAAGGGTTAATTTATTTTTTTAATTTAGTTTTTCCATCAAGCTTCTTCCTGAAAAGGCCCGGGACTGAGGAGAGGCCGAGGCGATTTGGCGTTCCCAAAAAAAGGAAACAAACAATGCAAAACAAACACACTAAAAGAGAGAACCCCCCCCACCCCCCCCAAAAGTACCTGATTTTCGCATCCAGGTTTTTGCAGATCACATTACAACCACGGGCGTTATACTCGAATGTTTACAGCACCCAAAAAGAAAAGAAAAGAAAAGAAGAAGAATGCATGAAGCTTTCTTGTTGTGACAAACAGGCTCTTTGGAAAAACAAATGAGCGCACAGCCAAAAGCTTGACCTGTTCCTCCTGTTTGCTTGTGTTCCAATTTGATTTCTTTGGGCTCATTGGCTTCTTTTCCTTTGCGGTTAATGGGGTTCAGGGGTTCAGGGGAGGGGGGTGAGGGAGACTGCTCAAGAGCAAAAGGCAGAAAGCACCATTGCTGCAGAATGTTTATTTGGAACTTTATGATTTCTGTTTATATATACATGCATTTGTATATATGTGTTGATTTATCTTTACAGCATGAAGCTTGTATGTGCACAAATTAAAAACGAGGCACCGGCAAGGCGCGGGAGGCCCCTCTTTCTTTTTTTCCCCTCTTTCTCTTTTGAACCCTCCAAAATCCTCCATCCACTTTTACACATGCTTCTCTCATTTGCAACTGAGCACGGGTGCATGTTTCTTTCCTCATAACTCACTCAGCGCTTGATTTTGGGCCATTTCTTTCTGTCTTTTTTTTGTTTTGTGGGGCGGTTTGGGGCTTTTCTGTTAGTCCCTTTCTTGCTGGGGACAGGAAATTGCAGGTGTTGTTTTGGGGCTCCCTTTATTTCCTTTTTTTTTAGGAAAGTGTAAAAGGAATCAGACGTTTGGAAGGACAGTGCTACTGCCTTTTTTTTTAATTAAAAAGACTCCGAATGTGTTGTGAGGACTTAAAATACAAAATAAAGGAAAAAACACTACTACATGCAGGGCTAGTGCCTTAAACCCCACTGTATTTCCAGCCCTTTTCGTTTCCTGGTTTTCTTCTCAGTTCGCTCCCTGCCCTCTGAGCACTGCTCACCAGCTGCCATTTTTTGGGGCTGTCCATGTTCTTAGGGAAGACCACAAAGCGCTTTTCGACTCTCCTCTACTGCAAGCTCTGGGGCGACCCACTGTGAAGAGGGCAAGTTTAATTCAGGGGCGTCGGCTGTTTAAGATTCCGATTCGATCCACGGGCGGCAGCCACTTCCTGTCTTTGGTCTTTCAGCTAGTAAACGTCACCGCCCACTTCCTGGATGGGCGTTATACTCGAGCTCTATCGAATGTTTCCACTTCCACTCCCGCTCCGTTAGTTATTCACTGCTTCTACGCTGGCTCGTTTTAAAGACGGCGGGGCTTTCACGCTGCCAAATGTAAAGTTACACAGGCTGTCCTTCAGTTAGCCCTGGAAGCGAGTTAACAACACAGCCATGTAAGGACAGGGCGTATCACGCTGAATGCCGAGGCAGATCTGCACTTTTGCCATACGCTTAAAACCTAACGCGTTTGACTGCCTGCTACCACACCAGACACATAGGCATTAAAAAAATGAAACTGACTTGAGAAGACAGTAGCATTAAAGTGAAGAGGTGTGTTGTGTATTTCCCATGTTGTGGTTCACAGTGAGAGCCCAGAGCCTCAATTGGACATGACAAGATCCTAACATGGGTTCACTTCAGCTGACATGTAGATGGAACTCCCAGACATACCGTTAACTGGGAAAAGCCCCAAAACCATAGTCACTTGCCACTGTTTTTTCCTGCTGTACTGGATTTTCTTTCAATTTTGGTTTTATTGTTCTCGCTGGTGATAAAGTTGTGAGTTGAAGAAAGCCCATTAGCAGAAGCTCGCTCTGTGGTTCTTTTCCTTTCCACGCTGACTCAGCAGCACCGCTAACAATCTGCCTTTGAGTTGATCGGTTTTGCTTCTTCTCTTTCTGTTCTCTGCACTCTGACTGCTTGCTGTCGCATGCCAGAATGATTGCACAGTGAAACCAGATGAGAGGCCTGTCCTCTCATTGCTTTGATAGCTTCCTCTTCTGTTCTGTGTCTGCATCCATCAACCCCACACAAGTGGACAATGGGTGTTTCTGACACTTTGTGCGACTCATCACGACCATGTCGCACTTTCAGGTCCTAAAGCTGGGGCGGGACAGTCAATACCTCATTCCATGTGTGTCCTTTTTGCTTCTTTTTTCTAGCATTGTGTCGCAGATTCTAACTCGCACAATTCCTTTTTTTCTTTAATATATGTATGTGTGTGTATATATATACATATGGAGTGATCATGTATCGGCCGTTCAGTGTTGACATTTTCCCTCCTGAGTTCCCCCCCCTCCCCCTGAGCTCCTTGAATGTACACCGTCTCGTCTGTGTCGTTCCTTTGTGGTGAACTGACAAAAGTCGTGCCCTTTCCTTTGGGTTAGTTTTCATGACTGTTCTGTTTGTTTGTTTGTTTGTTTGTTTGGTTGGTTGGTTTTGTTTGGGTTCTTTTGGTCGTTTTTTCCATTCGTTCCTGATTGCTTTCCCTCTCCTTCTGTGAGAACTCGGAAGATCAGGTCACGAGGAGGTGTGACTGGGAAGAAAAGGGCCCTTTTGAATCTGGATTCCTCCGACATCATCACAGTACGTCAGCTGACAAAAGGATTCGGAGTTTGAGAAAGGGCAGCCGGGTGTGCCTTTATCTAACCTTAATTTAAATTCAGGTTTATAATTCAACTCTGTTCGACAGAAAAAAGACGTGATTGGCTCTGATCATCTCTAACTAAGTGAATCATGGTTATGGATCATAGATATAGCATAAACATTAACATTTGGGCTCAAGTTATACAGAGTTCCATAACTCAATGTAGATTTTCCTTTAGAGATTGCCCTCTAGATTCTTAAATGAAACCTCAAGAAAATTAAAATGACAGTCTTCTTTTGTCAGTGGGCCATTACTGTGCCAAACAGTACTTGCAAACATTAAAGAAAAATTGAGCAGAAGGAAAATACCCCATAGTTAGACCTTCCCTAACGATGAGTATCCACATGCATTTCCGTTTGAAGGCTATGAGCTGAAGCTTTGATGAGTGTCCTCCAAACTGCGAATGAGCCAAAGACTTTGTTCAAATTGTCACTCAACAAAGCCCGCATTGATAGTAAAAGTCTATTTTGAGAGAGTGACTGGGTCAGTTTACGTGAATTCTCAGTGTTTTAACAAAAAATCACAGTCTGGGAGATGATCATACTGCAGTTCTAAAGTGATCTGGAGCATCTGCAGACCTTGGACAGCCCTGAGCTAGAGTGCTATAGTCCAAATGATAAACGCCAAAGCTGAAAAGGTTACGTACAGTGTTACTATGCTACCATACTGTTCTGATAAGGTCTAATTGGGACTTTCTTCCTCAGTACCATTCCAGACAGCGCTTTGTTCCACAATGTTGTCCGGCTGTTGTGACCTGATCTTGGGAGCGTGCACATCCGTGCTTTGCAGGTCATCCACAAAGTCTAAAAATGCCCCAACTAAACCTTTCCCACCTCCCCTATCTCCTCCCTTCCCACTCTTCCCCTATCTTCTCGCCCCATCTCCCTGCAGATCCGAGTGGTGAAGGCCTTCCGTAGCTCCCTGTACGACGGGCTCGAGAAGCCGGAGTCCAGGAACTCCATCCACAACTTTATGGCCCATCCCGAGTTCATCATCAACGACTACATCCACAACATCCCCCTGATTGACGACACCGACATCGACGAGGAGTCGGAACTGGCCTCCAAGCACAACCACATCCAGCTCGTCCTCCGCCCACCGCAGCCCCCGCCCGCGCCCGCGCCCACGCACCCCCACTCCCGTCACCCTCCGCGCCCCTACCGCCAGTACAGCCTCCCCGCCTCCCCCAACAGGAACAACAACGCCATCGACAGCGGCATCTACCTGACCCCCACAGACGCCAGCAAGTCGACCACCTCCTCCAGTCCCGGGAGCCCCCTGCACAGCGTGGAGACGTCTCTATAACGTGGGGGCGGTGGGGGGGTTAGGGCCTGCCGCTCGAGCGCCTGGCGAAACTGCAGATGAAGACTTTTCAGAAGGAGCGGGGGTGGCGGTGAGGGGTGGGGGGAGGGCAGTCGGGCCTGTGGGGGGGGGGGGCAGCGGAACCAAACCAAGACATTGGAAGGTGGAAACAACAGCTCGCTCTCCTCGTCGTCGTCGTCGTCGTGGTCATCGTTGTCGTCGCCATGGCCAACGCCATTGGTTTTTTCTGTCTTGCGCGCTCCCTCCCTCCCTCCCCCTCTCTCTCTCTCTCTCTCAACGGCAGCAGGAGGGACTCCTCGCCATCGACACCCCCCACCCCCCACCTGCCTCGACACCTGCACCCCGACCCTCCCCCCACCCCCACTCTTCCCCCCCCCAGGATCCTCCCCACTCAGCCTGCCGAGGGACATTTTTTTTCTGTGATGGCAAATGAGACTGGGAAAGCAAAAAAAATGCCGGACTAGGAGGTAAATCCGCGGACTGTGATCTATGGTGTACTTTTGACTTCCTTGTTGTCCCAGGAAATAAGGATTGACTCACAGGGGGGACAAAGGGGGTCGATTCATTCCGCTTTTTATTGATGTTGTTATTATTATTAACATTATTATTATGGTTCTGATTATTATTACTACTATTACTACTACTACAACTATATTGCAATTACTAATGCTTTATCGATTTGCTTTATTTCTGTATTTATTTATTACTGTATTTATTTGATACCTGTGTTCGTCCGTTTGGTCGATTGCTTTACCTCCTTTCATTTTTTTTTATTTGATTCGATTTTTTTTTTAATTTCCTCAACTCTGTATCTTTCTCTCTCTTTTTCTGTGTGTGTGTGTGCGTGTGTGTCGTCGTGTATGTCCCGGAATAAGAAAAAAAAAAGAAAAAAAGGAAAAAAAAAACACAAAACAACCGAACAAAACGAAATAGGATACACTAAACGCAGACAGACGTGTGCGTCCGCGAAAAATAACATGAGACGTAACTACTCGGAACAACCTCGAACAGCCTGTGGGCTTTTCGCACGGGTGGGAACAGGTTTGCTCATTTAGTTGTCATTTCAATCGTTCTTGTTTTTTAAGTGGAGGGGGTGGCAAGGGGAGGCGGTGCGATGTTGCTAGGTGCTAATTTCAAATGGATGACTTTGCTGTCTGTGTCCACCAATGCCATCGTCCAACGGGAGCAAGGCTGGTCAGCGAGCCCAGTAAAACCGGTGTGTGTTTCGTCGTGGGAGGTTTAAAATGGATATGAATGTATTTGTGAAGCACAACCTCTAGCAGAGCATTTTACTACCCAAATCCATGCATTTGTCGCCAGCCAAAACCCTTTGTTATTGGCTTATCTTGTGCCAAACGCCCACCATTAACACCCCGGACAACTTCAGCCTAGGTGTCTGCAGTGGTGCCCCAGATTTGAACACTAAAAAGAATCTAATACTGATATTTATTCATTCATTAATCAATAGTGCCACTAACCAACTGGAGCCCCAAGAAGGACAACCATTCTTCTAATGGTTGTCTTCTTAAGCCATATTTGGGCAGCCTAGATTTTAAAAAGCAATGTTTCCCGATTCCACGTTCTTGCTGCATCCAGGCTGATGATTATTTCATTGATTAGGCCTTTATAAATTGCCGTCAGTTCTGGAAGTGCCAGAGCTATTGTTTTACTTAGACAAAAGCTAAAGTAGCTTGAGAATGTCATTGTTTTAGGAGTAGAACAATGACCAAACCCATATCCTTTAAATTATCCGTTCAATCAGAGGCAAGTGAAAGTCCAGCTGAACTGAATACAAGCGGATGCCACCAGGGTCACTCCTGCCTTAAGGGCTACAGAAATCCCAGCTCGGTGAAAATCCCTTCACTCAACAATCATTCCATTCACTCGGGCTCTCCATTTTGATTTTCAAGTGGCTCACAACACGTTTGCAAGCAGCGAAAGACATGTGCGGAAAATAATATTCTGATTGGCGCTTAAATTGGGAAGAGGGAAGAATGGAACTGATTACTAGACTGATAAACTCCTGGCGATTTTGCAAAATCAACTTAACATATCAACTTGATATGATAGGTCCCTCACAAATACATTGTTATAACTCATCTGCTATGCCCCGAGACATGTAAGGGTGGTGACAAATTGTGAAAAATATTGCCATTGCAAATGAATGCTCTCATTTTTGTGATGTGAAATCATGCTGAATTATCAAAGAGTCATTGTAAAGCAACAGAAGCATAGGTGATTTGACCTTTATATTTAAATCATAATGTCCGCAGTTTATGAGTTTTATATGATACGTAAATATCCTCTTTTGCATTTCCTCTGTTACAAAAGAGCTGTAAGCTGTGTGATGGGAAGTCAGATGAATGAAAAATGACCGTGGGTAAAAGGCCTTTCCGTACTCTCATGTGCTTCTTGAGGTGGTCATGATGAAAAGGGACGCACCTGGGGTTAAGTATTCCAGAACTGTTATATTATCAGAAGAACTATGTAGATCAATGTTTATATGTTGGCATGTAATTTCACCAAGAGTTCAAAACTTGCTTCACTTCCTAGTGCTCTCCATGTTGCTTGGAATCAACATTATCCTCCTCGGATTGCCTTGCATGTTTTGGGCTCTGTGGGTTTCAGTAACATTATTCCAAACAAAGAGTTTTGCCAAAAATCGGAATTGGAAGCAGCAGAATGTTGTAATACTGCCAAAGCTGTGGCTTTAACTGTTCATGATATCAAAATAGAGCCTTATTTGCTACAACAAGCATGCAGGAAATGGGTCTAATGGACAAGTGGGTTGTCGTCCATAAGAAGGCTGCCGAACGCACACAGGTGCATGTGCTCCTCACCAGGGGGGGCACATCAGGAACTCAGCGCATTGTACCTCGAGTTCCAGACTGAACCATGTGACCGTGGGAGACGGCAATAGTACAATTCCATTTATTATTGCGAATCAAGAGAATCAGGGGGTGACTTTTATGGAGAAATCGTTTTTTTCGATTTCATTGGAAGAGCACAGCTTTCTCGTCCACATCCAAGACAATCGTTTTTGAGGTGTTTTTTTTTTGTGTTCATTTTCAAAGTGAAGAAAAAGAAGGTGGGTGGGAGCAAAGCAAATTACCAAAGGCAAATTTTATGACGAGGGGGCTTGCTCTTCACTGTAGTTGAAGTCAGTGGGATTCTCCTGGTGTTCCAGCAGGATACACTGGAAACTAGACTCAGTTACATGGTGTGGGTGTTCTCTATTACAGAAACTTACATTTATGTTCACACATCCCACTGTATTCAAGCTTTGGTTGTAACTCGGGTCTATTGGTTCAAGAAGTATCTGAGCAGGTATTGGATATCATATTCGTTGTTTAAAGATAAGACACATTATTATTAACAACTTACAATGTATTTTTTTTCTTCAAGCACAGAGTAACTTCAAAAAATGAAATCATTTTATTTTCCCTGATTCCACATTTGGGACATCTTGCCTATACTCTGGTCATTCCTGGGGGGAAAAATCAGGGTTTCCGAGCCGTTTGTTTAAAGCACAGGTGTTAAACTCCAGTCTGCGACGGCAATCTGAGATCTACAGTAGTTGGTTCTTGACGTCTCTTTTAGTGTACTGGCTCAGAGTTTAATAAGCCATTTAATATATAAATATGTGATATGTGTGCGCATTTTCCCTTTTGGGTGTTAAACTGGAGTTCAACACTTCTGTTTAGAATAGACCAAAGCAGTCAACAAAGTCATCCGTTTTGGGCAGATAGCTTCCTGATGTTTAACTCGATTTCAGATTAACCACTTCCCTCCTCTCTACCTCCACCTACAACGTTTACACAGCCAAGTTCAAAACAGACTTGCCTTGCTGAAGAATTCAACAGCAAAAGAGTTAGTTGCCGTGTTTCAATTTTAATAAGCTATTCAATACAAAAATGGAAAAAAGGTATATAATTCCATTCTTGGGCTTCTTTTCATTCTATGTTGTAGATAATTTCACAAGAGGAAGAAAGAAAAAATACACAATGTGAAAATATATAATATATTTAAAAATTGCTTCACCATTGCTGTATATTTTGCCAAATGTACACATGTGCAACTTTTCATTTATTTTTTAAAATTGCATATTCTGTTTCAATGTTACTTCCTCTTTCTCCTCCTGTCCTATCTCTCTGGCTCTCTTTTTTTGTAAAGAAAAAATGAACAAAAAAATCCAACCGCTTGTACATTATGATTATAATTATTTATTTTATTTTATTTTTTTTGCCGACAGCGCTGTTTACGCTGAAGGGAAAAAAATTGCGCATTTTCCGGAGCATATTCTATTGTATTGAACCGCGCTACGAAAAGAAAAAAAAAGAAACAAAACTATCTTCAGATTATTAAATATATAAAAATTACCTGCCTGTTACTTAAGAGAAAAATAAAGAATCTATATATGATGAACGAACACACCTGTATACTGTAGACTAAGCTGTATGGGAATCTACGAGAATTTACTGGGAATTAAGTCAACACTTTTTGTCTGTATAAAAAACAAAATATCAAAGTATTCTACAATAATAACTTTGATAAGTGTGTGTTGTTGCGTGTCGTTTTTTAAACTCGCTTGTGTCACTGTTCTATCCTCGGGCATTACATGAATTTTATTTTTTTATTTTTGTTTTTTTTTAAACTAACCATTTTTCACCCTTTTACCTGATCAATACCGAGCGCCCTGCATCTACCAAGAAAATCTCACTTGTATCACATATGTACGTGATAACTAACACGAACAGTATTTACTGTACATGACAATTGCGTGATAGTACAGTACGTTGTGTACGATATGAAATCAGAATTTGAGTGTATGAAAGTGCCACATTCAGTAAATTATCACAATGCTTCTTCATCTGTAGTCTTAAGGACACGGGTGAATGTCCGTATGCTTATAATGATTCTGTTCACTAGTTAAAATGTAAAACAATTTATTATGGGTAAAGCCAATTGAAAGTAAGTCTTTACAAATTATGCAGCGTTTGACATTCCTATTGTATGAACACTAAAGTGAAAGATGCAGTTGAGCCATATATGGTAGCTTCTAAGGGCTGTGATGACATAACAGAATGTAGATGGTCCAGTAAAGTGAAATTATAATGATAATTATCGCATCGTTTTGTGAGTATTTACCATCATGTAAATTTGATCTCTCTTGGTGGCAGCAACTCTGTGGAGTTCTGCCCATGACAACAACTCATTTGCAATGACTGGAGCATTTATGTATCGTAGGCCTCTGAAGGGATTTCCACTTAAGAAGTGTGGTGAGTTTGACCGTGTTTGGCAACTCATGTACTACCTTTTTTAAGGTCTATTCAATGTGACATTACCATATTTCCCCAGAGGGAATAATCCCACTCTGCCACCAGTGGAATTATACTTGGCAGAGGCCTAGACACACCCTGTGCATGAATGAGTGAAAAATTCCTCATACACAGATAATCCAGCTAAACTAGCTCAGATAAGTGTTTGTTCTCAGAGCCTCCAAAATAAATATCAAGCTTAAAGAGGCTAGAATTGTGACTTTCTATTAAAGTACTTGACACTTAGCCCTACAAACCCTCAAATGCAAAATGTGAAAAACAGTAAAAGTGGTTCATTAGGTAATAGTATAATAGTGACCACCATGCAGAGTCCTGTAGATATGAAACCTAGTAATTTTAAGGTTCTAGGACCCTTCTCCCTGCTTATATCCTGCAGAGCCACCAGTGTACCCACAGACAAGCACAAAAAAAGGTATATTATATAATTACATTTTCTATTCCTCTAGCAATCAAAATAATTATCATCATCTGAAATCCTTCAATTGCTTATAGTACCCTCTTCATCCCCAAAATCCCAAACAATATGTTTCATTATACTCATTATTGCCACCAGCCACATCATCCTGCAATTCAAAACTGACAACCCACTGAAGCTCAGCAGGTGTGAGCCTGCCAAGTACCTGGATGGGAGACCTCCTGGGAAAAACTAAGGGTGCTGCTGGAAGAGGTGTTATTGGAGCCAGCAGGGGGCGCTCACCCTGCGGTCTGTGTGGGTCCTAAAGCCCCAGTATAGTGATGGGGACACTATACTGCAACAAATGCGCCATCCTTTGGATGAGACATAAACCTGAGGTCCTGACACTGTGGGCATTTCTTGAAAAGAGTACAGGTGTTACCCCTGAATCCTAACCAAATGTCCCCCAGGCCTTTACCAATCATGGCCTCCTAATAATCCCCATCTCTGAACTGGCTTCATCACTCTGTTCTCCTCCCCACTGAAAGCTGATGTGTGAACAGACTGGCACACTTTGACTATGACTATACCGTCGCATCATCACATTGGTGGTGGAGGGGATCCCCATTACCTGTACAGCACTTTGAATGGAATGTCCAGAAGAGTGCTATATACTGTAAGTGTAAGGAGTTATTTATTTATTTATTTATTTATTATTATTATTATTATTATTATTATTATTATTATTATTGTTGTTGTTGTTGTTGTTATTACTCCCACTAAGCTAATGTCTGCAATGAACACAGGGTATTGGAAGAAGACAGCAACCAAGACTCTTTCTCACTTGACAAAGCTTGTATGTCCTCCTTCTGAATTTCAGGACATGAATGAGGGGCAGGAATGTACTATGTTTCAGGTCCGATCAGCACCCCCACAAAATATGACATATTTCCTCTGACTGTGTGGTAATTGATGGATGTCTAGGCAAACAGTGGGTCATTCCATCTGAGACTGAATTGTTGCCTGTTGTACAGTGGCTGCTAGGAAGGCTTGGGAGACCTAGAGAGGACAGGGAAGCAGGCAAAAAAGAGGAAAAACCACATCGAACAAGGTAAGCATAGCCCACAAGCCACTGCTCTACATTCACACGTGTCACCCTGTGGCAATCACCCTGTGGGACGTCTTGCTAATGGAAATTTATCCAAACAGGGAAGGATACTGCATAAGGGGAGAGAGCCTGACTATTCTTATGACATCTGTGTAATTGCGGTAGAGACATATCCAGAAATAATAAGTGCTCCCACAAGTCCCACTAAGTACTGACTTAGGGGGCTGATAACTCAGGCAATCATTAAATTTGTATATTTCCTTTGCAGGTTTTGCTGACATTCAACCTTCTTCACAAGCAAATGGGGATGAATTGTTAATTTGTCATTGGCAACACAGTGGCGCAGTGGTTAGCGTTGGTTTATTAAGCGATTAGCACAGCACTGGGACCCTGCCTTTAATTCCAGATCTGGAGTGCTATCTGTGTTGAGTTTGTACGTTCCCCCCACGTTCGCATGGGTTTTCACCCAGTGCTCTGGTTTCCTCCCACAGCCCAAAGACATGCTGGTGGGTTAATTGGCTTCTGGGGAAACTGGCCCTGGTGTGAGAGTGTGTGTTTGTATCTGTGTGTGCCTTGCAATAGACTGGCATGTCTGCTCTCGGGTTTACTTCTGGTGTGGGGTTTGGAGTTTCCACGTTAGTTCTCTACTCCCCGACCAATCGTCCGTCGAAGGTATAGTAGCTGGAAAGGGCTGTTGTGAAAAAAGATGTTTGACTGGCCTGGCTATGAAACGTGCAGGAGCAGGGTCCGACTTTTTTGTAAGGATTTCTGGATTAATGTAAAAAAATGAAATATCGGATATATTATTTTATTATTCCGCTTTTTATAACGTGCGTATTCTTTTTTACTAAGATTTTTCTTTTTTTAATTGTACGTCTTTAAGATGTTCAGTACCACCGCAACCATTTGCCTGCGACACGACTCGCCCACCGACGTGCGCTGAATCGCTTGAATGATGTCCTTCTCAGCCAATGGGAGCTAGAGAAATGAAGGAGGCGGGAGGGGTGATGCGTCTTCCGTGCGTGGGAAGTGTGTGACCAACCAACCAATAGAGTTGAGAACAAGTAGTTTTTTTGTTGTTGTTATTGACGGAAGAATGGCGGTTGGTTTGAAAGAGAAGCAGCTTTCTCAAAGCATTTATAGCTCTTTACAGGTATTTATCCGAACTTTGTTAAGGCAGGCGTTCTATAAGACGAGTTCACAGCTGTAGGTTTGAATTCTGTAGGTTCATCGTTGTTATCTTAAATTATATTAGTTGCTCATAACATTCCTTACTGTATTTTTATTTCACCCTGTAACTTAACTGTTTTGGGTTATGTTCCCGTGTTTAAACATTTTAATGGCGATCCGAATGGATAAATCATAAGAAGAAGAAATATAAAAACATATAGTAATGTTTTTCGACAAAGGGTTCCTACAGGCCCGCTAGCTAATTTTTGTGATGTGTATTAACACATTTGTATTAACGTACAGGTGTATTAACGTAGCAGGAGATAAGAAGCGAATCGCGATTCTCCTTTTGTAATCTTGAAAACTTGGTCAATAGTTTTATGTGGAAGTCACAGTAGCTGCTGGCACAGTTATATTGTTTTCATACGATTATACCGTGAACGTCTGGAAATTTTAACCTGCTTCTGAGGTTGGAGAGGACGTGTAGCACTGGATATTGAGCTGAAGCAAATATACATTCACCCCACCCTAGTCCTACGTTGTCTTTAAAGTACGGTTATTATTGAGTAGCGTTTTGATTTCCCTCTTTCTATGAAATGCGATTGTCCTGGCAGAGCTGAGTGGTGTCAGGCTCGGGTGTAAGATGTGTGGTATGTAATGACTTGACATCTGCGAATGCTCCTTCTCCCCTCCAGGAGCTCGATTGCCCGTTAGTAGAAGGACTGTTTCTGAGAGAGGAAGAAAGCATGCAAGAGTTGCTTTGCACACCTTCTTTGCATCGCTTGGATATTTTGAAATGGATCTGCATAAGGTAAGCGCAGAATGACTTGGACCATATGTACATACCGCCTCCCTCAAAAAAGCATTGTATATATGATGAATTTATACACGAGACCCACTTCTTATTGGCTGTGGTGCATACAGTGGATTTGCGTGTGAAAGATGTGCTTTCCTCACAGTTGTCTGAGCTGGCTTCACAATCGGCTCAACTGCACTTACCGTCAGTCAGCTGTAATCATGGTGGAAAGAGTGATGACTCAAAGTGCTGCAGATCATTTGTAGAGCAGGCAACTTAATTTGTGCATTGAAATCCTCAAAGTCCTCCACATTAACCCCCCCCCCCCCCAAAAAAAGAAACCATGACATGGAATGGTTTTCGTGAGACTGGGAACCAGTGCAGTTGTCTTAGAACGGGTGTGATGCTGTCTCTAGGCTGAGTTTATTAAAATACCCTTATATTTCAATCATCGTTTGAGAGTGAAACTCGAGGTCAGGAGTCACGATCCTGCAGCAGCAGCAGCAGTAATTAAATGTGAAATTAAGCTAAGAACAGGGTGGTACAGTATGGTTTCATACAATGTACAGTGCCTTGCGAAAGTATTCGGCCCCCTTGAACTTTTCAACCTTTTGCCACATTTCAGGCTTCAAACATAAAGATATAAATTTTTTATTTTATGTGAAGAATCACCAACAAGTGGGACACAATTGTGAAGTGGAACGAAATCTATTGGATTTTTGAAACTTTTTTAACTAATAAAAAAATGAAAAGTGGGGCGTGCAAAATTATTCGGCCCCTTTACTTTCAGTGCAGCAAACTCACTCCAGAAGTTCAGCGAGGATCTCTGAATGATCCAATGTTGTCCTAAATGACTGATGGTGATAAATAGAATCCACCTGTGTGTAATCAAGTCTCTGTATAAATGCACCTGCTCTGTGATAGTCTCAAGGTTCTGTTGAAAGCGCAGAGAGCATCATGAAGACCAAGGAACACACCAGGCAGGTCCGTAATACTGTTGTGGAGAAGTTTAAAGCCGGATTTGGATACAAAAAGATTTCCCAAGCTTCAAACATCCCAAGGAGCACTGTGCAAGCGATCATCTTGAAATGGAAGGAGTATCAGACCACTGCAAATCTACCAAGACCTGGCCGTCCCTCTAAACTTTCAGCTCAGACAAGGAGAAGACTGATCAGAGATGCAGCCAAGAGGCCCATGATCACTCTGGATGAACTGCAGAGAACTACAGCTGAGGTGGGAGAGTCTGTCCATAGGACAACAATCAGTCTTACACTGCACAAATCTGGCCTTTATGGAAGAGTGGCAAGAAGAAAGCCATTTCTCAAAGATATCCATAAAAAGTCTCGTCTAAAGTTTGCCACAAGCCACCTGGGAGACACCCCAAACATGTGAAAGAAGGTGCTCTGGTCAGATGAAACCAAAATCGAACTTTTTGGCCACAATGCAAAACGATATGTTTGGCGTAAAAGCAACACCGCTCATCACCCTCAACACACCATCCCCACTGTCAAACATGGTGGTGGCAGCATCATGGTTTGGGCCTGCTTTTCTTCAGCAGGGACAGGGAAGATGGTTAAAATTGAGGGGAAGATGGATGCAGCCAAATACAGGACCATTCTGGATGAAAACCTGTTGGAGTCTGCAAAAGACCTGAAACTGGGACGGAGATTTATCTTCCAACAAGACAATGATCCCAAACATACAGCAAAATCTACAAAGGAATGGTTCACAAATAAACGTATCCAGGTGTTTGAATGGCCAAGTCAAAGTCCAGACCTGAATCCAATCGAGAATCTGTGGAAAGAGCTGAAAACTGCTGTTCACAAACGCTCTCCATCCAACCTCACTGAGCTCGAGCTGTTTTGCAAGGAAGAATGGGCAAGAATTTCAGTCTCTCGATGTGCAAAACTGATAGAGACATACCCCAAGCGA